>NW_017190966.1:0-11012 GCF_001704415.2 Capra hircus
CTCGCCTGGAGGGGAGAACCTCCTGCATTTTCTCGAGTTGCGGAACGTGCTCACGACTTACGACGGGGACATCAGGGACTCGCTCTGGTGGACTCAGGAAAGGCGAGTCCCCATGCGAGTTGCTCAGGGGCCTCTCGGGATTCCTCTCCCGTCGATCCCAGGGCCTAAGATCTTGTGTTGAGTCGGTGCCAGAACTTGAGCATTCCTCTCCAGTGCCGACATGGACCTTGGGGTACTTCTGGAGTCTCCCCAAGGAGTCAGTCCTCGTCTCCAGTGGGGGCATGCACGTGCGCTTTCCTCCCCAGCTGTAGCAGCAGTGTCACGCTTCCCTTCGCGTGGATCAAGGGATCTGTGGCTTTCCCTCGAGGCTTTCCCACGAGGCTTTCCCACGAGGCTTTCCCACAGGCTGTCCCACGTGCCACCGTGGTGAGAGTCGAACTTCGGCTTGAAAGTCGAGGCAGTGCAGGGCAAAAAGGTTTCCCTGAATGGACTGAGACATGTGAGGGTCTATGGGAATGGTGGCACGACCCTGGAGTTCCTCTCGCCTTTCCTGTGGAGAGTGCTTCCTCTTGAGATGCGACGGGAACAGCGGGAATTCTTTCCCGACACGCAGGGAAAGGATCCCTCCTCTCGAGCTAGGAGGCGGAAACGGGGCTCCTGTGGATGTGAGCGGGACTCTCGTGCTTCATCTCGAGTGGAGACGGGTATGTCGGGAACTTCTTGAGTTGCAGGAAGGGTGTGAAGGACCCTTTGGAAGTTCCAGAGGTTAGGTGTGATTAGGCTCGAGACGCCTCACCGGAAATGGGCCTCATCCCGTCTGGAAGGGAGAACCTACTGGATTTTCTCGAGTTGTGGCAGGTGCTCTCGACTTATGACGGGGACCTCTGGGACCCGCTCTGGTGGCCTCAGGGAAGGCCAGTCCCCATGCGAGTGCTGGGGCCTCTCGGGATTCCTCTCCGTCGATGCCAGGGCCTAAGACCTTGTGTGGAGTCGGTGCCGGAACCTCAGCATTACTCTCCAGTGCTGACATGGATCTTGGGGTACTTCTGGAGTATCCCCAGGGAAGTCAGTCCTCGTCTCGAATGGGGGCATGCACGTGCGCTTTCCTCCCGAGCTGTAGCAGCAGTGTCACGCTTCCCTTGGCGTGGATCAAGGGATCTATGGCTTTCCAAGGAGGCTTTCCCACGAGGTTTTCCCACGAGGCTTTCCCACAGGGCTGTCCCACGTGCCACCGTGGTGTGACTTGATCCTCGGCTTGAAAGTCGAGGCAGTGCAGGGAAAACAGGTTTCCCTGGAATGGACGGAGACATCTGGGGGACTCTGGGAATGGTGACAGGACCCTGGAGTTCCTCTCGCCTTTCCTGTGGAGAGCGCCTCCTCTTGAGATGCGACGGGAACTCCGGGAATTCCTTCCCGACCACGCAGGGAAAGATACCTCTCTCCGAGCTAGGAGGCGGAAACTGGGGCTCCTCTGGATGTGGCGGGATCATCGCGTGCTTCCTCTCGAGTGGAGACGAGTATGTTGGGGATCTTCTTGAGTTGCAGCAAGTGTGTGAAGGACACTTTGGAATTTCTAGATGTTAGGTGTGATTAGCCTCGAGACGCCTCCAGCGGAAATGGGCCTCATCTCGGCCTGGAGGGGAGAACCTCCTGGATTTTCTCGAGTTGGGCAGGTGCTCTCGACTTACGATGGGGACCTCAGGGACCCGCTCTGGTGGCCTCAGGAAAGGCCTGTCCCCATGCGAGTTGCTCGGGGGTCTCTCGGGATTCCTCTCCCGTCGATGCTGGGACTAAGACCTTGTGTGGAGTCAGTGCTGGAACCTGATGATTCCTCTCCAGTGCTGATATGGATCTTGGGGTACTTCTGGAGTCACCCCAGGGAGTCAATCCTCGTCTCGAGTGGGGGCATGCACGTGCGCTTTCCTTCCGAGCTGTAGCAGCAGTGTCGAGCTTCCCTTCGCGTGGATCAAGGGATCTGTGGCTTTCCCACGAGGCTTTCCCACGAGGCTTTCCCACAGGCTGTCCCACGTGCCACCGTGTTGTGAGTCGATCTCGGCTTGAAAGTCTAGGCAGTGCAGGGAAAACAGGTTTGCCCTGGAATGGACGGAGACATCCTGGTGACTCTGGGAGGGTGGCACGACCCTGGAGTTCCTCTCGCCTTTCCTGTGGAGAGCGCCTCCTCTTGAGATGCGACGGGAACGCTGGGAATTCTTTCCCGAACCTCGCAGGGAAAGGATCCCTCCCTCACGAGCTAGGAGGCGGAAACGGGGCTCCATTTGTGCCCTCGTCTCGCCTGGAGGGGAGAACCTCCTGGCATTTTCTCGAGTTGCGACAGGTACTCTCGACTTATGACGCGGGACCTCAGGGACCCGATCTGGTGGCCTCAGGAAAGGCCACTCCCCATGCGAGTTGTTCGAAGGCCTCACGGGATTCCTCTCCCATCGATGCCAGGGCCTAGACCTTGTGTGGAGTCGGTGCCGGAAACTGAGGATTATTCTCCAGTGCTGACATGGATCTGAGGGTACTTCTAGAGTATCCCCTGGGGAGTCAGTCCTCGTCTCGTGTGAGGGCATGCACGTGCCCTTTCCTCCCGAGCTGTAGCAGCAGTGTCACGCTTCCCTTCCCGTGGATCAAGGGATATGAGGCTTTCCCTCGATGCTTTCCCACAGAGCTTGTCCCACGTGCCACCGTGGTGTGAGTCGATCCTCTGCTTGAAAGTCGAGGCAGTGCAGGGAAAACAGGTTTCCCTGGAATGGACAGAGACATCTGGGGGACTCTGCGAATGGTGGCATGACCCTGGAGTTCCTCTCGCCTTTCTGGTGGAGAGCGCCTCCTCTTGAGATTCGACCGGAATGCCGGGAATTCTTTCCCGACCACGCAGGGAAAGGATCCCTCCTACGAGCTAGGAGGCGGAAGCGGGGCTCCTCTGGATCTGGGCGGGACTCTCGTGCTTCCTCTCGAGTGGAGTCGGGTATGTCGGGGAACTTCTTGAGTTGCAGCAAGGGTGTGAAGTACCCTTTGAAAGTTCCAGAGGTTAGGTATGATTAGCATCCAGACGCCTCAGCGGAAATTGGCCTCATCTCGCTTGAAGGGGAGAATCTCCTGGATTTTCTCGAGGTGCGGCAGGTGCTCTCGACTTACCACGGGGACCTAAGGGACCCGCTCTGGTGGCCTCACGAAATGCCAGTCACCATTCGAGTTGCTCAGGGGCCTCTCGGAATTTCTCTCCCGTCAATGCCGGCGACTACGACCTTGTGTAAAGTCGATGCCAGAACCTGAGGATTCCTCTCCAGTGCTGACATGGATCTTGGGGTACTTCTGGAGTCTCCCCAGGGGAGTCAGTCCTCGTCTCGAGTAGGGGCATGCACCTGTGCTTTCCTTCCGAGCGGTAGCAACAGTGTCATGCTTCCCTTCGCGAGGATCAAGGGATCAGTGGCCTTCCCTCGAGGCTTTCCCACGAGGCTTTCCCAGGAGGCTTTCACACAGGGCTGTCCCACGTGCCACCGTGGTGTGAGTCAATACTCGGCTTGAAAGTCGAGGCAGTGAATGGACTGAGACATCTTGGGCACTCTGGGAATGGTGGCACAAACCTGGATTTCATCTCGCCTTTCCTGTGCAGAGCGCCTCCTCTTGAGATGCGACGGGAACGCCGGGAATTCTTTCCCGACCACGCAGAAAAAGGATCCCTCCTCCCGAACTATGAGGCAGAAACGGGTCTCCTCTGGATGTGGGCGGGACTCTCGTGCTTCCTCTCGAGTGGAGACGAGTATGTCGGGGAACTTCTTGAGGTGCAGCAAGGGTGGGAAGGACCCTTTGGAAGTTCCAGAGGTTAGGTGTGATTAGCCTCGAGACTCCTCAGCGGAAATGGGCCTCATCTCGCCTGGAGGGGAGAACCTCCTGGATTTTCTCGAGTTGCGGCAGGTGCTATCGACTTACGACGGGGACCTCAGGGACCCGCTCTGGTGGCCTCAGGAAAGGCCATTCCCATGCGAGTTGCTCGGGGGGCCTCTCAGGGATACCTCTCCCGTCGATGCCGGGGTCCTACGACCTTGTGTGGAGTCTGGGCCTGAACCTGAGGATTCTTCTCCAGTGCTGACATGGATCCTGGGGTACTTCTGTAGTCTCCCCAAGGGAATCAGTCCTCTTCTTTAGTGGGGGCTATTCACGTGCCGCTTTCCTCCCGAGCTGTAACAGCAGTGGTCATGCTTCCCGTCCCGTGGATCAAGGGGATCTGTGGCTTTTTCTCGAGGCTTTCCCACGAGGCTTTCCCAAGATGCTTTCCCACAGGGCTGTTCCTCGTGCCATTGTGGTGGGAGTAGATCCTCTGCGTCAAACTCGAGGCATTGTAGGGAAAACAAATTCGTGGGAAAGCCTCGAGGGAAAGCCACAGATAACGTGATTCACGTGACAGGAAGCATGACACTGCTGCTACAGCTCGGGAGGAAAGCGATTGTGCATGCCCCATCTCGAGCCGAGGACTGACTCCCCTGTGGAGACTCCAGTAGAACCCGAAGTTCCTTGTCAGCACTGGAGAGGAATCCTCAGGTTCAGGCCCGGACTCCACACAAGGTCTTAGACCCCGGCATCGACGCGAGAGGAATCCCGAGAGGCCCCCTAGCAACTCCCATGGGGACTGGACTTTCCTGAGGCCACGAGAGCGGGTCCCTGAGGTCCCCGTCGTAAGTTGAGAGCACCTGCCACAACTCGAGAAAATTCAGGAGGTTCTGCCCTCCAGGCGAGATGAGGCCCATTTCCGCTGAGGCGTCCCGAGGCTAATCACACTTAAGCTCTGGAACTTCCAAAGTGTCCTTCACACCCCTTGCTGAAACACAAGAAGTTCCCCAACATACCCGTCTCCACTCGAGAGGAAGCACGAGGGTCATCAAACATCCAGAGGAGCTCCGTTTCCGCATGGAGCTCGAGATGACGGATACTTTCCCTACTTGGTCGGGAAAGAATTCCCGGTGTTCCCGACGAATCTCAAGAGGAGGCGCTCTCTACAGAAAGGCGACAGGAACTCCAGGGTAGTGCCACCATTCCTAGAGTCCCCCAGATGTCTCAGTCCATTCTAGAGGAAACTGTTTTCCCTGTACTGCCTCGACTTTCAAGCCGAGGATCGACTCACACCACGGTTTCACGAGGGACAGCCCTGTGGGAAAGTCTCGTGGGAAAGCCTCGAGGGAAAGCCACCGATCCCTTGATCCACACGCCGGGAAGTGAGACACTGCTGCTACAGCTCGGGAGGAAAGCGCTCGTGCATGCCCCCACTCGAGCCCAGGACTGACTGCCCTGTGGAGACTCCAGAATTACTCCAAGATCCATGTCAGCACTGGAGAGGAATCCTCAGGTTCTGGCCCCGACTCTACACAAGGACTTAAGCCCCAGCATCGATGGGAGAGGAATCCCGAGAGTCACCCTAGCAACTCGCATGGGGACTGGCCTTTTCTGAGGCCACCAGAGTGGGTCCCGTAGGTGCCCGTCGTAAGTCGAGAGCACCTGCCTGCAACTCGAGAAAATCCAGGAGGTTCTCCCCTCCAGGTGAGAGGAGGCCCATTTCCGTGGAGGAGTCTCACGGCTAATCACACCTTATCTCTGGCACTTCCAAAGGGTCCTTCACACCCTTGTTGCAACTAAAGAAGTTTCCCGACATACCCGTCTCCACTTGAGAGGAAGCACGAGGGTCCCTCCCAGATCCAGAGCAGCCCCGTTTCAGCCTCGTAGCTCGAGATGAGGGATCCTTTCCTTGCTTCGTCGGGAAAGACTTCCCGCCGTTCCCGTCGCATGTCAGGAGGATGCCTCCCTCCACAGGAAAGGCAAGAGAAACTCCAGGGTCCTTCCAACATTCCAAGAGTCCCGCAGATGTCTCAGTCCATACCAGAGGAACCTGTTTTCCCTGCTCTGCCTCGACTTTCAGGCCGAGGATCTACTCACAGCACTGTGGCACGTGGACAGCCTTGTGGGAAAGCCTCGTGAGAAAGCCTTGAGGGAAGCCACAAATTCCTTGACTGACGTGACGGGAAGCCTGACACTGCGGCTACCGCGCGGGAGGAAAGCGCACGTGCATGCCCCCACTTCGAGCCGCGGACTGACTTCTCTGGGCAGACTCCAGAAGTACCCCAAGATCCATGTCAGCACTGGAGAGGAATCCTCAGGTTCCGGCTTCGACTCCACACAAGGTCTTAGGCCCCGGCATCGACCTGAGAGGAATCCCGAGTGGCCCCCTAAAACCTTTGCAATGTGACTGGCCTTTCCTGAGGCCACCAGAGCGGGTCCCTGACGTCCCCGTCGTAACTCGAGAGCACGTGCCACATAGTCGAGAAAATCCAGGAGGTTCTCCCCTCCAGGCGAGATGAGGCCCATTTCCGCTGAGGCGTTTCGAGGCTAATCACACCTAACCTCTGGAACTTCCAAAGGGTCCTTCACACCCTTGTTGCAACTCAAGAAGTTCCCCGACATACCCGTCTCCACTCGAGAGGAAGCACGAGGTTCCCGCCCACATCCAGAGGAGCCCCGGTTCCGCGTCATAGCTGGAGATTAGGGATCCTTTCCCTACTTTGTCGGGAGAGAATTCCCAGTGTTCCCATCGCATCTCCAGATGAGGCGCTTTCAACAGGAAAGGCGAGAGGAACTCCAGGGTAGTCCCACCATTCCAAGAGTCCCCCAGATGTCTCAGTCCATTCCAGAGGATCCTGTGTTCCCTGCACTGCCTCGACGTTCACGCCGAGGATTGACTCACACCGCGGAGGCTCTTGGGACAGCCTTGTGGGAAAGCTTCGTGTGAAAGCCTCGAGGGAAAGCCTCGAGGGAATGCCTCAGATCCCTTGTACCACGCTACAGGAAGTTTGATGCTTCTGCTACAGCTCGGGAGGTAAGCGCACGTGCATGCCCCCAATGAAGACGAAGACTGACTCCCCTTTCGAGACTCCAGAATTACCCCAAGATACATGTCAGCTGTGGACAGGAATCCTCAGGTTCCGGCCCCGACTCCACACAAGGTCTTAGGCTCCGGCATCGACTGAGAAGGACCCCTAGATGCCCCCTAGCAACTCGCCTGGCGACTGGCCTTTCCTGAGTCCACCAGAGCGGATCTCTGTGGACCCCGTCGTAACTCGAGAGCACCTGCCACAGCTCGAAAAAAATCCAGGAGATTCTCCCCTCCAGGCGCAATGAGGCCCATTTCCGCTGAGGCATCTCGAGGCAAACCACTCCTAACCTCTGGAACTTCGAAAGAGTCCTTCACACCCTTGCTGCAACTCAAGAAGTTCCCCGACATACCTGTTCCTCTTCACTTTCTGCCATAGTTGTGATGTCATCTGCATATCTAAGTTTATTGATATTTCTCCCAGCAATCTTGATTCCAGCTCACGTATCTTCCATCCCAGCATTTTTCATGATGTACTCTTCATATAAGTTAAATAAACATGGTGACAATATACAGCCTTGACATACTCCTTTTCCTTTTGGAACCAGTCTGTTGTTCCATGTCTTGTTCTAACTGTTGCTTCCTGACCTGCATACAGGTTTCTCAAGAGACAGGTCAGGTGGTCTGGTATTCCCATCTCTTTCAGAAATATTTTCCCAATTTATTGTGATCCACACAGTCAAAGGCTTTGGCATAGTCAATAAAGCAGAAAGATGGTTTTGTTTTCGGGAACTCTCTTGCTTTTTCAATGATCCTTGGATGTTGGCAATTTGATCTCTGGTTTCTCGACATTTTTTATTCATTTATTTATTTATTTTTTAATTGTTTTAGTTTTTTATTTTTTAAATTTTAAAATCTTTAATTCTTACATGCATTCCCATACATGAACCCCCCTCCCACCTCCCTCCCCATAACATCTCTCTGGATCATCCCCATGCCACCTGTCCCAAGCATGATGTATCCTGCGTCAGACATAGACTGGCGATTCAATTCTTACATGATAGTATACATGTTAGCATGCCATTCTCCCAAATCATCCCACCCTCTCCCTCTCCCTCTGAGTCCAAAAGTCCGTTATACACATCTGTGTCTTTTTTTTCCTGTCTTGCATACAGGGTAGTCATTGCCATCTTCCTAAATTCCATTATATATGTGTTAGTATACTGTATTGGTGTTTTTCTTCCTGGCTTTCTTCACTCTGTATAATCGGCTCCAGTTTCATCCATCTCATCAGACTGATTCAAATGAATTCTTTTTAACAGCTGAGTAATACTCCATTGTGTATATGTACCACAGCTTTCTTATCCATTCATCTGCTGATGGACATCTAGGTTGTTTCCATGTCCTGGCTATTATAAACAGTGCTGCGATGAACATTGGGGTACATGTGTCTCTTTCAATTCTGGTTTCCTCGGTGTGTATGCCCAGAAGTGGGATTGCTGGGTCATAAGGTAGTTCTATTTGCAATTTTTAAAGGAATCTCGGCATTTTTAAAATCCCTCTTGAACATTTGGAAGTTCACAGTTCATGTGAACTTGGAGAATTTTGAGCATTACTTTACTAGCGTGTGAGATGAGTGCAATTGTGCAGCAGCTTGAATATTCTTTGTCATTGCCTTTCATTGGGATTGGAATGAAAACTGACCTAAATGACTAGATGTTTTCAATTGCATATGCTGAAAAGAACTGGCTGTGCAGTTTTGAAGAAAAAAAAAATCATTTTAACCCATTTTCTCTGAAGTGCAAGGCATATCATGGCCATCCTGAATCAAAAACTCAACTTTTTCTTTATGTAGTCATAGTTTCATGGCCTAAATTAAAGGCCAACTCGGTGCTCAAATTGACTCTGATATCAGGGGCAGATCAACTAATAAAAAGCTTGGATTGTCCCTCTGGAGGAAAGTGAGATCTTGGTCCCACGAGAAGAATCTGAAGGGTTAAGGGAACTTGCAAGAGTGGGGAAAGCTTAGTCCATCCTACATGTAGCCAAAATCTTAAATAAGGCTTATTTACTTTACCGAAGTAAAGAAACAGATGATGAAAACAATTATAAATCAATGAAATGTAAAGAAACTCATAGTCTGTTATCAAAAATTGCATTCTAAGAAAACTTTGTTCTCTTAACCTAGAGAGGAGACTAACTTCCATCTGGTACCAGCTTACCAGAAGACAAACAAACAAACAAAAAATTATTGGTAAGCTTAAAAAAGTATTTTCCATATATCTTGAAGTAGCAGTATTTCTGCAAAGGCATCAGTGTGAAACCATAGAGGACATGGTTAAAACCTGATTAAATAGAAATTGACAAAGTAATCTGGTCACTGCTGCGACTTGAAATGCTTTAATATGATAACTAGAATTATAACTGACAGCATTTGACCAGGACATATCAGATTTTCATGGATGTCACATAATTTCTAGGATATCTATACTAGGAACTGAAGGAATCTTTGAACCTAGGAAAGAAAACAACAGTCTCAAAGGCCCTTGCTGAATCATCTATCAGCAAGGAATGTCTTTGCAAGGATCGCAAAGTGAAGGGAAAATACACCGACCTGCCTCTGCAACTTCGGTCCTCTGAGCAGATCTGGAGGTCTCCCTTTGTATAAGCTAACCTGTTCCTTCCAAATAGAGGTTTACAACACCAAACAACTGGCCGCCTATTCTTCCCCAAAGGAGGCTCTCTTTCCCCACATCCTGCGAACTCCCTTTCCCAACCTCCTGGAAAAGCGCTTCTTGCAGTTCCTTTCAGAAAATCCTATGGACGGAGAAGCCTGGTAGGCTGCAGTCCATGGGGTCGCTGAGGGTCGGACACGACTGAGCGACTGCACTTTCATTTTCACTTTCATGCATTGGAGAAGGCAATGGCAACCCACTTACTGTTCTTGCCTGGAGAATCCCAGGGATGGGGGAGCCTAGTGGGCTACCGTCTATGGCGTCGCACAGAGTCGAACACGACTGAAGCAGCTTAGCAGCAGCAGCAGCAGCAGCAGTTCCTTTCTTAGGGACAGTTATCCCTGAGATTGGGACCTGGAAAGACAGAGCCACCTCCACACACACGTCTTTTCTGTCCCCTTTCCTCTGGAGGAGAGCTCTAGTGAGCCTAGGTCTGTCAGGAAAATTCTTGGCTTTGACGGGATCACACCCGGTGTGTGAACCTGCATACCCGACCTAGGGGCCACAGGGCACCTGTTTTGCTCGAGTGGGTCCTGGAGGGGTGCAGCATAGCAAGAGCTTAAAAATCCATCCAAATTGTCTTTTTTTTTACCTCGGAGAGAACGAGTTTGCTCCACCTCCACCCTTTGGCAGTGTGGAGGGAAGAGGGCACCACCCTCTCCAAAGGGGGCATAGGGCCTACCAGGAGAGAAAGGCCCCTTGAGGAGCTGAGCCCAGGTAGGCAGCCAGTGATGTCAAGCACACTCCCGCTGCTTGCTTCTTCATGGGCACTCCCACGATCTGCTAGGAATGTCTTTGCAAGGATCTCAAAGGGAAGGGGAGATACATGGCCCTGTCTCTGGAACTTCAGTCCTCTGAGCAGATCTGGAGATCTTGAGTTGTATAAGCAAACCTGTTCCTTCCAAATAGAGGCTTGCAAACACACGCCCGGTGGTTGCCTCTTCTTCCCCGAAGAAGCCTTTCTTTCCCCACATGCTGTGAACTCCCTGTCCCAACCTCCAAGAATAGCGCTTCTTGCCATTCCTTTCTTAGAGGCAGTTATCCCTGAGCTTGGGGCCGTAGGGAGTAGCCCCACACTCACAGGGAAAGGCAAAGACTCCTCCATACATCTCCTCTATCCCCTTTGCTCTGGAGGAGAGCTCTAGTGAGCCTAGGTCTTTCAGGAAAATTCTTGGCTTGGACAGGATCTCACCCTGTTTGTCAACCTGCATACCCAACCAGGGGCCACAGAGCACCTGTTTCAGTAAAGTGGGCCCTGAAAGGGTGCAGCCTAGCAAGAGCTTGAAAATCCATTCAATTGCTGTTTTTGTACCTCTGACAGAGCGAGCTTGGCTCCACCCTTTGGCAGTGAGGAGAAAAGAGGCATGACACCCTCCCCAAGGGGACATGGGGCCTACTTCGAGAGGAAAGGCCCC
>NW_017190967.1:0-11012 GCF_001704415.2 Capra hircus
CTCGGCTTGAAAGTCGAGGCAGTGCAGGGAAACAGGTTTCCCTGGAATGGACTGAACATCTGGGGACTCTGGGAATGGTGGCTCGACCCTGGAGTTCCTCTCGCCTTTCCTGTGGAGAGCGCCTCCTCTTGAGATGCGACGGGAACGCGGAATTCTTTCCCGACCACGCAGGCGAAAGGATCGCTCCTCTCGACATAGAGGCGGAAACGGGGCTCCTCTGGATGTGGGCGGGAACTCTCGTGCTTCCTCTCGAGTGGAGACGGGTATGTCGGGGAACTTCTTGAGTTGCAGCAAGGGTGTGAATGGACCCCTTTGGAAGTTCCAGAGGTTAGATGTGATTAGCTCGAGACGCCTCAGCGGAAATGGGCCTCATCTCGCCTGGAGGGGAGAACCTCCTGGATTTTCTCGACTTGCGGCAGGTGCTCTCGACTTACGACGGGGACCTCAGGGACCCGCTCTGGTGGCCTCAGGGAAAGGCCAGTCCCCATGCGAGTTGCTCGGGACCTCTCGGGATTCCTCTCCCGTCGATGCCGGGGCCTAAATCTTGTGTGGAGTCGGTGTCGGAACCTGATGATTCCTCTCCAGTGCTGACATGGATCTTGGGGTACTTCTGGAGTCTCCCCAGGGGAGTCAGTCCTCGTCTCGAGTGGGGGCATGCACGTGCGCTTTCCTCCCGAGCTATAGCAGCAGTGTCACGCTTCCCTTCTCATGGATCAAGTTATCTGTGGCTTTCACTCGAGGCTTTCCCACGAGGCTTTCCCACGAGGCTTTCCCACAGGGATGTCCGACGTGTCACCGTGGTGTGAGTCGATCCTCGGCTTGAAAGTCGAGGCAGTGCAGGGAAAACAGGTTTCCCTGGAATGGACTGAGACATCTGGGGACTCTGGGAATGTGTCACGAACCTGGAGTTCCTCTCGCCTTTCCTGTGGAGAGTGCCTCCTCTTGAGATGCCATGGGAACGCCGGGAATTTTTTCCCGACCACGCAGGGAAAGGATCCCTCCTCTCGAGCTAGGAGGCAGAAACGGGGCTCCTCTGGATGTGGGCGTGTCTCTCGTGCTTCCTCTCGAGTGGAGACGGGTATGTCTGGGAACTTCTTGAGTTGCAGCAAGTGTGTGAAGGACCCTTTGGAAGTTCCAGAGGTTAGGTCTGATTAGCCTCGAGACGCCTCAGCACGAATGGGCCTCATCTCGCCTGGAGGGGAGAACCTCTTGGATTTTCTCGAGTTGCGGCAGGTGGTCTCGACTTATGACGGGGAACTCAGGGACCCGCTCTGGTGGCCTCAGGAAAGGCCATTCCCCAAGCGAGTTGCTCGGGGGCCTCTCGGGATTCCTCACAGGTCGATGCTGGGCCTAAGACCTTGTGTGGAGTCGGTGCCGGAACCTGAGGATTCCTCTCCAGTGCTGACATAGATCTTGGGGAACTTCTGGAGTCTCCCAAGGGGAGTCAGTACTCGTCTCGAGTGGGGACATGCACGTGCGCTTTCCTCCCGAGCTATAGCAGAAATTTCACACTTCCTTTCGGGTGGATCAAGGGATCTGTGGCTTTCCCTCGAGGCTTCCCAACGAGGCTTTCCCACGAGGCTTTCCCACGAGGCTTTCCCACGAGGCTTTCCTTGAAGCTTTCCCACGAGTCTATCCCACATGGCTGTCCCACGTGCCACCGTGGTGTGAGTTGATCCTCGGCTTGAATGTCAAGGAAGTTCAGGGAAAACAGGTTTCCCAGGAATGGACTGAGACATCTGGGGGACTCAGGGAATGGTGGCACGACTCTGGAGTTCATCTCGCCTTTCCTGTGGAGAGTGCCTCCTCTTGAGATGCGACGGGAACACCGGGAATTCTTTCCCGACCACGCAGGGAAAGGATCCCTCCTCTTGAGCTAGGAGGCAGAAACGGGTCTCCTCTGGATGTTGGCAGGACTCCCGTGCTTCCTCTCGAGTGGAGACGGGTAAGTTAGGGAACTTCTTGAGTGGCAGCAATGGTTGAAGGACCCTTCGGAAGTTCCAGATGTTAGGTGTGATTAGCCTCGATACGCCTCAGCGGAAATGGGCCTCATCTCGCCTGGAGGGGAGAACATCCTGGATTTTCTCGAGTTGCGGCAGGTGCTCTCGACTTACGAAGGGGACCTCAGGAAACCGCTCTGGTGGCCTCAGGAAAGGCCAGTCCCCATGGGAGTTGCTCGGGGGCCTCTCGGGTTTCCTCTCCCCTCCGATGCTGGGGCCTAAGACCTTGTGTGGAGTCGGTGCCGGAACCTGAGCATTCCTCTCCAGTGCTGAGATGGATCTGGGGGCACGTCTGGAGTCTCCCCAGGGGAGTCAGTCCTCGTCTCGAGTGGGGGCATGCACGTGCGCTTTCCTCCCGAGCTGTAGCAGCAGTGTTGCGCTTCCCTTCGCGTGGATCAAGGGATCTGTGGTTTCCCCTCGAATCTTTCCCACGAGGCTTTCCCACAGGGCTGTCCCACGTGCCACCGTGGTGTGAGTCTATCCTTGGCTTGAATGTCGAGGCAGTGCAGGGAAAACAGGTTTCCTTGGAATGGACTGAGACATCTGGGGGATTCTGGGAATGGTGGCACGACCCTGGAGTTCCTCTCGCCTTTCCTGTGGAGAGCGACTCCTCTTGAGATGCGACGGGAACGTCGGGAATTCTTTCCCGAACACGCAGGGAAAGGATCCCTCCTCTCCAGCTAGGAGGCGGAAACGGGGCTCCTCTGGATGTGGGCGGGACTTCGTGCTTCCTCTCGAGTGGAGATGGGTATGTCGGGAAACTTCTAGAGTTGCAGCAAGGGTGTGAAGGACCCTTTGGAATTTCAAGATGTTAGATGTGATTAGCCTCGAGACGCCTCAGTGGAAATGGGCCTCATCTCGCCTGGAGGGGAGAACCTCCTGGATTTTCTCGAGTTGCGGCAGGTGCTCACGACTTACGACGGGGACCTCAGGGACCCGCTGTGGTGGCCTCAGGAAAGGCCAGTCCCCATGCGAGTTGCTCGGGGGCTTATCGGGATTCCTCTCCCCTCGA
Source organism: Capra hircus (assembly GCF_001704415.2). NCBI lineage: Eukaryota > Metazoa > Chordata > Mammalia > Artiodactyla > Bovidae > Capra > Capra hircus. Next base: position 3,013 of record NW_017190967.1, read on the forward strand.
TGCTGGGGCCTAAGACCTTGTGTGGAGTCGGTGCCGGAACCTGAGGATTCCTCTCCAGTGCTGACATGGATCTTGGGGTACTTCTGGAGTCTCCCCAGGGGAGTCAGTCCTCGTCTCGAGTGGGGGCATGCACGTGCTCTTTCCTTCCGAGATGTAGCAGCAGTGTCACGCTTTCCTTCGCGTGGATCAAGGGATCTGTGCCTTTCCCTCGAGGCTTTCCCATGAGTCTTTCCCACGAGGCTTTCCCACAGGGCTGTCCCACGTGCCACCGTGGTGTGAGTCGAAACTCGGCTTGAAAGTCGAGGCAGTGCAGGGAAAACAGTTTTCCCTGTAATGGACTGAGACATCTGGGGGACTCTGGGAATGGTGGCTCGACCCTGGAGTTCCTCTCGCCTTTCCTGTGGAGAGCGCCTCCTCTTGAGATGCGACGGGAACGCCGGGAATTCTTTCCCGACCACGCAGGGAAAGGATCGCTCCTCTCGACCTAGGAGGCGGAAACGGGGCTCCTCTGGATGTGGGGGGAACTCTCGTGCTTCCTCTCGAGTGGAGACGGGTATGTCGGGGAACTTCTTGAGTTGCAGCAAGGGTGTGAAGGACCCCTTGGAAGTTCCAGAGGTTAGATGTGATTAGCCTCGAGACGCCTCAGCGGAAATGGGCCTCATATTCGCCTGGAGGGGGAATCTCTTGGATTTTCTCGAGTTGCGGCACGTGCTCTCGACTTACAACGGGGACCTCAGGGACCCGCTATGTTGGCCTCAGGAAAGGCCAGTCCCCATGCGAGTTGCTCGGGGGCCTCTCGGGATTCCTCTCCCGTCAATGCCGGGGCCTAAGACCTTGTGTGGAGTCGGTGGCAGAACCTGAGGATTCCTCTCCAGTGCTGACATGGATCTTGGGGTACTTCTGGAGTCTCCTCGGCAGAGTCAGTCCTTGTCTAGAGTGGGGGCACTCACGTGCGCTTTCCTCCCGAGCTGTAGCAGCAGTGTCACGCTTCCCTTCGCGTGGATCAAGGGATCAGGGGCTTTCCCTCGAGGCTTTCCCACGAGTCTTTCCCACGAGGCTTTCCCACAGGGATGTCCCACGTGCCACCGTGGTGTGAGTCGATCCTCGGCTTGGAAGTCGAGGCAGTGCAGGGAAAACAGGTTTCCCTGGAATGGACTGAGACATCTGGTGGACTCTGGGAATGTGGCACGACCCTGGGTTTCCTCTCGCCTTTCCTGTGGGAGGGCCTCCTCTTGAGATGCGACGGAAACGCCGGGGATTCTTTCCCGAACACGCAGGGAAAGGATCCCTCCTCTCGAGCTAGAGGGCGGTAACGGGGCTCCTCTGGATATTGGCGGGACTCTCGAGCTTCCTCTCGAGTGGAGACGGTTATGTCGAGGAACTTCTTGAGTTGTACAAGGGTGTGAAGGACCCTTTGGAAGTTCCAGACGTTAGATGTGATTAGCTTCGATACGCCTCAGCGGAAATGGGCCTCATCTCGCCTGGAGGGGAGAACCTCCTGGATTTTCTCGAGTTGCGGCAGGTGCTCTCGACTTACGACAGGGACCTCAGCGACCCGCTCTGGTGGCCTCAGGAAAGGCAAGTCCCCATGCGAGTTGCTCGGGGACCTCTCCGGATTCCTCTCCCGTAGATGCCGGGGCCTAAGACCTTGTGTGGAGTCGGTGCTGGAACCTGAGGATTCCTCTCCAGTGCTGACATGGATCTTGGGGTACTTCTGGAGTCTCCTCAGCGGAGTCAGTCCTTGTCTCGAGTGGGTGCATGCCCGTGCGCTTTCCTCACAAGCTGTATCAGCAGTGTCACGCTTCCTTTCGCGAGGATCAAGGGATCTGTGGCTCTCCCTCGAGGCTTTCCGACGAGGCTTTCCCAGGAGGCTTTCTCACGAGGCTTTCCCACAGGGCTGTCCCACGTGCCACCGTGGTGTGAGTCAATCCTCGGCTTGAAAGTCGAGTCAGTGCAGGGAAAACAGGTTTTCCTGGAATGGACTGAGGCATCTCGGGGACTCTGGGACTGGTGGCACGACCTTGGAGTTCCTCTCGCCTTTCCTGTGGAGAGTGCCTCCTCTTGAGATGCGACGGGAACGCCGGGAATTCTTTTCCGAACACGCAGGGAAAGGATCCCTGCTCTCGAGCTAGGAGTCGGAAACGGGGCTCCTCTGGATGTGGGCGAGACTCTCGTGCTTCCCCTCGATTGGAGACGGGTATGTCGGGGAACATCTTGAGTTGCAGCAAGGGTGTTAAGGACCCTTTGTAAGTTCCAGATGTTAGATGTGATTAGCCTCGAGACGCCTCAGCGGAAATGGGCCTCATCTCGCCTGGAGGGGAGAACCTCCTGGATTTTCTCGAGTTGCGGCAGGTGCTCTCAACTTACGACGGGGATCTCAGGGACCCGCTCTGGTGGCCTCAGGAAAGGCCAGTACCCATGAGAGTTGCTCGGGGGCCTCTTGGGATTCCTCTCCCGTCGATGCCGGGGCCTAAGACATTGTGTGGAGTCGGTGCCAGAACCTGAGGATTCCTATCCAGTGCTGACATGGATCTTCGGGTACTTCTGGAGTCTCCCCAGGGGAGTCAGTCCTCGTCTCGAGTGGGGGCATGCACGTTCGCTTTCTTCCCGACCTGTAGCAGCAGTGTCACGCTTCCCTTCGCGGGGATCAAGGGATGTTTGGCTTTCCCTCGAGGCTTTCCCACGAGGCTTTCCCACAGGGCTGTCTCACGTGCCACCGTGGTGTGAGTCGATCCTCGGCTTGAAACTCGAGGCAGTGCAGGGAAAACAGGTTTCCCTGGAATGGACTGAGACATCTGGGTGACTCTGGGAATGGTGGCACGAACTTGGAGTTCCTCTCGCCTTTCCTGTGTAGAGCGCCTGCTCTTGAGATGCGACGGGAACGCCGGGAATTCTTTCCCGACCACGCAGGGAAAGGATCCCTCCTCTCGAGCTAGGAGGCGGAAACGGGGCTCCTCTGGAAGTGGGCGGACTCTCGTACTTCCTCTCGAGTGAAGACGGGTATGTCGGGGAACTTCTTGAGTTGCAGCAAGGGTGTGAAATACCATTTGGAAGTTCCAGATGTTAGATGTGATTAGCCTCAAGACGCCTCAGCGGAAATGGGCCTCATCTCGCCTGGAGGGGAGAACCTCCTGGATTTTCTCGAGTTGCGGCAGGTGCTCTCGACTTACGACTGGGACATCAGGGACCCGCTCTGGAGGCCTCAGGAAAGGCCAGTCCCCATGTGAGTTGCTCGGGGGCCTCTGGGAATTCCTCTCCCGTCGATGCTGGGGCCTAAGACCTTGTGTGGAGTCAGTGCCGGAAACTGAGTATTCCTCTCCAGTGCTGACATGGAACTTGGGGTACTTCTGGAGTCTCCCCAGGGGAGTCAGTCCTCGTCTTGAGTTGGGGCATGCACGTGCGCTTTCCTCCCGAGCTGTAGCAGCAGTGTCGTGCTTCCCTTCCCGTTGATCAAGGAATATGTGGCTTTCCCTCGAGGCTTTCCCAGGAGGCTTTCCCACGAGGCTTCCCACAATGCTGTCCCACGTGCCACGGTGGAGTGAGTCGATCCTCGGCTTGAAAGTCGAGGCAGTGAAGGGAAAAGAGGTTTCCCTGAAATGGACTGAGACATCTGGCGGACTCTGGGAATGGTGGCACCACCCTGGAGTTATTCTCACCTTTCCTGTGGAGAGCGCCTCTTTTTGAGATGCGACGGGAACACGGGGTATTCTTTCCCGAACACGCAGGGAACGGATCCCTCCTCTCGAGCTAGGAGGCGGAAACGGGGCTCCTCTGGATGTGGGCTGACTCTCGTATTTCCTCTCGAGTGGAGACGGGTATGTCGGGAAACTTCTTGAGTTGCAGCAAGGGTATGAAGGACCCTTTGGATGTTCTAGATGTTAGATGTGATTAGCCTCGAGACGCCTCAGCGGAAATGGGCCTCATCTCGCCTGGAGGGGAGAACCTCCTGGATTTTCTCGAGTTGCGGCAGGTGCTCTCGACTTACGACGGGAACTTCAGGGACCCGCTCTGGTGGCCTCAGGAAAGGACAGTCCCCATGCGAGTTGCACGGGGGCCTCTCGGGATTCCTCTCCCGTCAATGCTGGGGCCTAAGATCTTGTGTGGAGTCGGTGCCGGAACCTGAGGATTCCTCTCCAGTGCTGACATGGATCTTGGGGTACTTCTTGAGTCTCCCCAGGGGAGTCAGTCCTCGTCTCGAGTGGGGACATTCACGTGCGCTTTTCTCCCGAGCTGTATCAGCGGTGTCCCGATTCCCTTCGCGTAGATCAAGGGATCTGTGGCTTTCTCTCGAGGCTTTCCCACGAGGATTTCCCACGAGGCTTTCCCACAGGGCTGTCACACGTGCCACCGTGGTGTGAGTCGATCCTCGGCTTGAACGTCGAGGCAGTGCAGGGAAAACAGGTTTCCCTGGAATGGACTGAGACATCTGGGGAACTCTGGGAATGGTGGCACGACCCTGGAGTTCCTCTCGCCTTTCCTGTGGAGAGCGCCTCCTCTTGAGATGCGACGGGAACGCCGGGAATTCTTTCCCGACCATGCAGGGAAAGGATCCCTCCTCTCGAGCTAGGAGGCGGAAACGGGGCTCCTCTGGATTTGGGCGGGACTCTCGTGCTTCCTCTCGAGTGGAGACGGGTATGTCGGGGAACTTCCTGAGTTGCAGCAACGGTGTGAAGGACCCTTTGGAAGTTTCAGATGTGAGATGTGATTAGCCTCCAGACGCCTCAGCGGAAATGGGCCTCATCTCCCCTGGAGGGGAGAACGTCCTGGATTTTCTCGAGTTACGGCAGGTGCTCTCGACTTACGACGGGGACCTCAGGGACCCGCTATTGTGGTCTCAGGAAAGGCCATTCCCTGCCGGGGTCCAGCCCCGGTGGATCCAGGGAATTCGAAGGGTGGACGGCGTTGGCGTGGAAAGACTTGTTTGTTTATTAATGTAAGATTAGATTAAGAAACTATAGTGTAGTAAGAAGATTAAGTGGAGGAAGAGGGCTGAGTAGCTTGGTTTACGCGGAAGGCCAATAAAATTCCAGACAAGGAATTTGCACCATCTACGTTGGGCCACCGGCGCCCACTTGAATATCTAAGGGTGCCTCGCCTTAAGCTCCCTTTCGTGCGGGTCTTAACAGCCGGGGCAAGTAAGTAGACCTGGCGAGCCTCCGCGCCCCAGATGGAGATTCAGCCTGAAGTTAAAGTAAAGAGCAGAGAGAAGGAAAGGGAGAGAAGAAAGAGAAAAAGACACGGGGGAGCCAGAGTCCCAAGAAACCAGGCCGAGAGACTGGCCCCCGGCCCCTGGCCCCCATCTTTTATTGTTCAGAAGGCCTTTTATACTTTTGATAAAACACGGAGATCAATGGGTAATACAAAATTATGTAGCATTCGCAACCCAGATTCTTTCCGCATATCATTTTGTATACAAAATGTCTCAGGTGATTTACATTATCTTCTGGCCAAGAAGCTTGTTAACACTTTTTAGCTCTCTTCCTTAATGAATGTTGATTTTGTTTCCCCTGAAGTGTTTTTCTTTAATTTGCATCTCCTTAAAGCATTAAAGTTACATCTCTATAGAACAAAGGTGCAGTGGGATATAACAAAGAAGGTACTTAACTCGAAGATCTAATGTTGCTAATACCAGGTCTACTACTTGTTTTTCTATATACCAACTATATCTAAAAATAAAGGATATGAAAATTTGGCAGCAAGCATTGACTCAACAAATGAAACTTTTAATCAGTCCTATTCTAAAGATTTTGACTCTTCGGAAGCCCCTACATTCCTAGGATGTTTTAAGCTTCCTGTGCCTCCTGCGGTCAGGAGGCCTCAAACAATCACACTCGCAGAATCCTGCAGGCAGGCTAGAAAGCCATCGGAGGGGTTTTTGGATTGAAACACTCTTTCAAATGCAGAAGACTGAAGCCCTGAATTGACTTTTTCCAGAAAATGTCAGAAGAGTGGAAAAGCAGAGCACAAAAGCCGGCAGATTTTTGTTGGGGTACATGCTTAGGAATTTCCAGAGGGGTTCCTGAAGTCTGAGCACGCCTTGCGTATGTCAGCTTCCTTCCTCATGACCTTGTCACGGGCGGGATTCCTCACACTGGCTCCCGGCAAGTCCCCATGCGAGTTGTTCGGAGGCCTCTCGGGAATCCTCTCCCGTCGATGCCGGCGCCTAAGACCTTGTGGCTAGTCGTTGCCGGAACCTGAGGATTCCTCTCCAGTGCTGACATGGATCTTGGGGTACTTCTGTAGTCTCCCAAGGGGAGTCAGTCCTCGTCTCGAGTGGGGGCATGCACGTGCGCTTTCCTGCCGAGCTGTAGCAGCAGTGTCACGCTTCCCTTCGCGTGGATCAAGGGATCAGGGGCTTTCCCTCGAGGCTTTCCCAAGAGGCTTTCCCACGAGGCTTTCCCACAGGGCTGTACCACGTGCAACCGTGGTGTGAGTCGATCCTCGGCTTGAAAATCGAGGCAGTGTAGGGAAAACAGGTTTCCCTGGAATGGACTGAGACATCTGGGGGACTCTGGGAATGGTGGCACGACCCTGGAGTTCCTCTAGCCTTTCCTGTGGAGAGCGCCTCCTCTTCAGGTGCGACGGGAACACGGGGAATTCTTTCCCGACCACGCAGGGAAAGGATCCCTCCTCTCGAGCTAGAAGGCGGAAACGGGACTCCTCTGGATGTGGGCGGGACTCTCGTGCTTCCTTCGAGTGGAGACGGGTATGTCGGGGAACTTCTTGAGTGCAGCAAGGGTGTGAAGGACCCTTTGGAAGTTCCAGAGGTTAGGTGTGATTAGCCTCGAGACGCCTCAGCGGAAATGGGCCTCATCTGCCTGGAGGGGTGTACCTCCTGGATTTTCTCGAGTTGCGGCAGGTGCTCTCGACTTACGACGGGGACCTCAGGGACCCGCTCTGGTGGCCTCAGGAAAGGCCAGTCCCCATGCGAGTTGCTCGGGGACCTCTTGGGATTCCTCTCCCGTCGATGCCGGGGCCTAAATCTTGTGTGGAGTCGGTGTCGGAACCTGATGATTCCTCTCCAGTGCTGACATGGATCTTGGGGTACTTCTGGAGTCTCCCCAGGGGAGTCAGTCCTCGTCTCGAGTGGGGGCATGCACGTGCGCTTTCCTCCCGAGCTATAGCAGCAGTGTTACGCTTCCCTTCTCATGGATCAAGTTATCTGTGGCTTTCACTCGAGGCTTTCCCACGAGGCTTTCCCACGAGGCTTTCCCACAGGGATGTCCGACGTGTCACCGTGGTGTGAGTCGATCCTCGGCTTGAAAGTCGAGGCAGTGCAGGGAAAACAGGTTTCCCTGGAATGGACTGAGACATCTGGGGACTCTGGGAATGTGTCACGAACCTGGAGTTCCTCTCGCCTTTCCTGTGGAGAGTGCCTCCTCTTGAGATGCCATGGGAACGCCGGGGAATTTTTTCCCGACCACGCAGGGAAAGGATCCTTCCTCTCGAGCTAGGAGGCAGAAACGGGGCTCCTCTGGATGTGGGCGGTGTCTCTCGTGCTTCCTCTCGAGTGGAGACGGGTATGTCTGGGAACTTCTTGAGTTGCAGCAAGGTGTGTGAAGGACCCTTTGGAAGTTCCAGAGGTTAGGTGCTGATTAGCCTCGAGACGCCCTCAGCACGAAATGGGCCTCATCTCGCCTGGAGGGCGAGAACCTCCTTGGAATTTTCTCGAGTTGCCGGCAGGTGGCTCTCGACTTATGACAGGGGAACTCAGGGACCCGCCCTCTTGTAGGCCTCAGGAAAGGCCAGTTCCCCATAGCGAGTTGCTCGGGGGCCTCTCGGGATCCTCACCGTCGATGCTGGGCCTAAGACCTTGTGTGGAGTCGGTGCCCGAACTGAGGATTCCTCTCCAGTGCTGACATTGATCTTGGGTACTTCTGGAGTCTCCCCAGGGGAGTCAGTGCTCGTCTCGAGTGGGGCTTGCACGTGGCTTTCCTTCCGAGCCTTAGCAGCAGTGTCACGCTTCCCTTCGCACGTGGATCAAAGGCATCTGTGGCTTT
>NW_017190968.1:0-21769 GCF_001704415.2 Capra hircus
ATAAATGTCATCTTTTAGTTTGTGGCTATCATTGTCCTCTGTTTTTTTGGTATTTCTGTCTTACAGTAGTATAACTACCTATTTATCTGTCTCTCTATCTATCTACCTATTTGTCCATGTGTCTCTTCATTCTTTGTGGTATTTCCTTTACACATTTTCAGGTTTTCTTTTCAACATTCATGTCTTTAATTGAATGTGGTTTTTTTTTTTTGTACTCAACAATAATGATAAAATTTTATTTCCACTAAAAAATAAGAGTGAAAGTCACTCAGCTGTGTTTGACTCTTTGTGATTCCATGGACTCCAGGCCAGAATACTAGAGTGGTAGCCTTTCCTTTCTCCAGAGGAATCTTCCCAACCCAGGGATCGAACTCAAGTCTTCCACATTGCAGGCGGATTTCTTTACCAGCTGAGCCACAAGGGAATACCTTTATTTTCCATATGGATAACCAATTAGGTTAGCACTATTTCTTGAATAAGCCAATCTTTTTCAACTATTTCAATATTACTTCTTTAAATATTATTATGAGTCTGTGCCTTTTTATTATTTTCTTTTTATATTTTTTTTTATTATTATTTTTTTAACTTTACAATATTGTATTTTGTTTTGCTATACATCAACATGAATCCGCCACCGGTGTACACATGTTCCCAATCCTGAACCCTTCTCCCCCCTCCCTCCCCATACCATCCCTCTGGGTCATCCCAGTGCACCAGCCCCAAGCATCCTGATTCTTGCATTGAACCTAGACTGGTGATTCACTTCTTATTCTGTTATGTACTTAATTCCACACAAGCACTACACTACAACATGCTATAGCTTTTGCAAAAACTCTCTGAGTCTGTTAGGGGTTGCTCTCATTCACCAGTTTATTTTTAAATTGTTGTGGTTATCTTTGGCTATTTTCACAGTCTTATGAATTTCAGGATCACCTATCAAGTTCTACAGGATGATCAGTTGGAATTTCTCTTAGAAGTAGATTGATTTGCAGTTAATTTTGAATAAATTGACACATTAAATAAAATAATTAATCTTCTTAATCATTAAGAAAATATTTCTCTCTACTTACTTATGCCTGTATATTTTGTTTCAGTGACATAGTCACAGAAAACTTGTTCATCTTTTGTTAAATTTATTCTTAAATATCTTATATTTTTGTCTATTTTTCAACTTTTTAGTTTTGTTGTTTAGTCACTCAGTTATGTCCAGCTCTTTGTGACACCATGGATTATAGTCCACCAGGCTCCTCTGTCCGTGGGATTTCCCAGACAAGAATACTGGAGTGGGTTGCCATTTCCTTCTCCAGGGTATCTTTCAGAACCAGGGATCAAACCTGGGTGTCCTGCATTGCAGGCAGATTCTTTACCTGAGCTACAAGGGAAGACTTTTAGTTTATTATTTGAAAAAACTATTTATCAGATACCATATCTGGAAAAAGTGTTGTCTTCCATCCAGATTCAAGAAATATGGACGCCAAAAGATGCCTAGATCCTGGACAACCAGAAACTAAAATAACCAGGACCATAATATGAACTGGGAGCACTGGGAAGTACAGTAGGTTACAGTGGTGTCTGATGTGTCTAACTCTACCAGGGTTATTTGTTTATTTTATGGCACTCAGGTCACTCTTTGTTGTCTGAGCAAGAACACGAGTTGGCACAGGGCTATGATGACTCCAGGACTGTACAAAGAGGTTATTTTCACCCCTATTCTCTACATCTTCATGTGAAATCGTGAAATCGCTCAGTCGTGTCCGACTCTTTGTGATTCCATGGACTATAGCCCGCCAGGCTCCTTCATCCATGGAATTTTCTAGGCAAGAGTAGTGGAGTGGGTTTGCCATTTCCTTACACATATTCTAAATATATAGACTAGTTTCTATTTTAAATCACCACCAACACTATCTGCTACCAGCATGTCTCCTCTTATTTTGATCAGACATACAGAAAAAAAACAAACAAACAAACACATACACACAAAATTTGAATCAGAATCAAATATCAACCATTTGTATACCACTTTAAGAAATTCTCTCAGAGTGTATCAGCTAAGGAAAGAGAGAGGGGGAGGCTACAACATAGAGGCAAGGAAAGTTGCCTTGTGTAGAGCCTGGGAACATCTAAATTCCTAAGTTCATGGTAAGAAAGAGAGAATTGCTGAGTTGATTAAACTGAGTCAACAAGTTTTCTGTTGGATGCTAGATCAGGCAGGAGAAGTAGTAAATCACAGTTTTACAAGGTGTTTCATGCCTCCAAACCTGTGAAGAGCAACTCTTGGGGAGGACTTCCTGTTCATTGTAATTTTGATCTGTGGCAGAGGGGGCTTCAAGGACCATGAGCCCAAACATAGCACAACTAGGAAAGAAGATGGGGAACCTCTTGTATGGATGCCATGAAAGAGTTTCCTAGGATTTCTGGATGTGAAGATGGGAAATTTCCTTGGAAAATAAGAGACATTCTCTTTCTTGGCTTTGAATCTCTCTCTCTGAGTGTGTTAGTCACTCAGTTGTGTCAGACTCATTGCGACCCCATGGACCCCCCATCAGGCTCCTCTGTTCGTGGAATTCTCCAGTCGAGAATACTGGAGTGGGTAGCCTTTCCCTTCTCCAGGGGATCTTCCCAACCCAGGGATCGAACCCGAGTCTTCCACAATGCAGGAAGATTCTTTACCACCTGAGCCACCAGGGAAGCCCTGAATCTTACTTTATGCGTATATTAATATATTGAGGAATGCATTTTAATAATTATTCCTTGAGTATCTGAGACAATTGTTGCATTTATGGAGATTTACTGATAAACTAGGCATGAATAATCCTTCTAAAGAGCTTAATTTAGGAATCCAGTGTGAAGGACCAAGAAAGAAACTGAACTAAGACACAGAACAGTCCATTACTATGAAACAAATGTTACAACTGGAAATGCAGGATTCTGAAGGAGAAGATAGATGGAAAATCTGCTTTAGTTTTAGAGAGAACCTGTCATGAAACTGTCCATGAGAAAGCAACTTCAGCGCTGACTCCAACATGAATTTTGTTTAGTCACAGTAGGAGCAATCTTCTCTGCCAATTATAGCTTCACAACCTCTTGAACAGTGGAATTATGACTTAGACTTGTCTGTGATAATTTCCTTCATTGGAGCTTTATTGCATTTCAGGTCATTAAACAAGATCTCACAACTAGAATGCCCAGAAGCAAAGACTGTCTTCAGTTGCTGTCAGCAAATCCATAGGAAAGATAAAATCAGAGATGAGAAGAGTCAGGGGTGGGATCCAGGGTGTCCATTAGATGAACAAAGCCAGAGGGAGCACATCATGAGAAATATTTAGAGGAGTTCAACCTGAATGAGCCATTAGGAAAGAGTGCAGGAGTTCTGATTCTTCCAGTATTATTCCAGAGGGCAAAGGATATGCTTATCCAGAATAGGAACTGAAGGGTAATATGCTGCCCAGGGAGAGAAGAAGGAAACAGTCCCAAGGAACCATGGAAGGAGGTATGTTACTCAAGTGTATTCAAACAACTGACATGTATCTGTGCTTTACTAGTTTCTGTTCTGGTTGCTTTTTAATTTATTGCTCCTTTTAAGTTTTTATTCAGTTTTCTTTAGTTTTAGTTTTTACACCAGGCTCAAAAGGTCTTCCTTGGAGGCATTTTTTGATGTTGCCCAAAACATCTAGGTCTTATATATACATAGAATACCATTATAATTTAAGCAAGAGAAAGTCAGCATTGCTAACTCATAATTCAAGAGAGAAATTCATCCATACTTTATTTAGGGAAGTGAGTAAAAATCTTGGGAAACATAATTGGTACTAAATGCTGTAGATCTTTGGTCTGATTTGGGACCTTCTTCAGGGTACCCAGTGGAATTTTTAGGCTCATGACTCAGCACTGGCCTTTCTAAGACCCAGGAGCTTGCTGATGGCATGGCGGATCTCCTTGGTTTTAATACTGTATATGATTGGATTAAGCATGGGAGGCACAAAGAGGTAGACATTGGCCATAAAAAGGTGGACAGCAAGTGGGGCATGTTTCCCAAAGCGATGTATCAGGGACAGTCCCACCATGGGCACAAAGAATACCAGCACAGCACAGAGGTGTGAGGTGCATGTTTGGAAGGCTCGGAGCCGTTCCTCTTTGGAGGCTAGTCTTGCCACTGTGTGCAGGATGACCCCGTAGGACAGTGCAATGAGCACCAGGTCCAGCACCACAGTGAACATCACCAGTATCAGCCCGTACAGGTTGTTGAAGGTGGTGTCTGTGCAGGCCAAGTGTATCACCTCCTGGTGCAGACAGAAAGAGTGGGAGAGGACTCTAGACCCACAGTAAGGGAAAGTCTTCAGGAGAGAAACAATGGGTACAGTGGCTATAGGTCCCCGCAGGATGACAACCAGGCCTGCCCTGAGTACTCGCTGGCCAGTGATGATGACTGAGTACCTCAGGGGATAACAGATGGCCACAAACCGATCAAAGGACATGACAAGGAGCACTGAGGACTCCATGAAGGAAAAGGAGTGGATGCAGAACATCTGGACTTGGCAGGCTCCAAAGTAGATGCCATGGGACTTGAACCAAAAGATTCCCATAGTAGTGGGCAAGGTGGACACTGACAGGCCCAAGTCAGTGAAGGCCAGAAAGGAGAGTAGATAGTACATGGGTGTGTGCAAGCGAGGGTTGGTCTTAACAATGATCAGGATGAAGCAGTTGCCCGAGATGGCCACGAGGTACATCAGGAAAAAGAAGATGAAGATCCAGTGCTCGACAGTTTCCAATCCGGGAAAGCCAGTGAGGTAGAGCAAGGGGCTGAGCTGCGTGAGGTTGGACAGGAGCACGATGTGAGGATGGAGGGGATACTGGGCTGTCATTCTTCAGGGGCTGAGCTGAGAATAAATGGAAGTTCTGGTTATTAATTCTTCAGTTTCATAAACATGCACACCATTATAAGCAGAATCATCACCATCATCAGCTTTGGCATCTTCTACTTCACGACTGTTTCCATCATCCAACTACCTGATTGAAACTTCCTTTGAAAGTACCACACCTTCATCAGTTTTTCTCTGTATTTTTATTTCTACTCAATCTTCTTGGCTGGCCTCTTTTAACTGATGATCCCTGAAATATGATCATCCTCAACCTCAACAATTTTCGGTCCATGCTGTATCGTTTCTTCCTCAAACAACATCATCCTCAGGACTTTACTTAAGATCTTTATGTTCACAAATATCAAATGGCTATAATTCTCTTCTTTTGGTTTGAAGACTCATAGATCTTACAGTAGGCTAAGATTCTGCATCTAGGAATTTCATAGTTATTTTAAAAACATGTTAAAATTTAACTTATAGTCAGTTCCACCAACAAGCTTTTCATGTATTCATTTTCACTAACTCAGTAGTAGAACTAAGTTGGAGAAGAGATATACATTTGGGAGGTATTCATATACAGAGGAGGAAACCAAAGAAGTGAGGATAGAGAGAAGTTTCTAGTTTTGAGTCCTGGGCAAAACTGAAATTTAGAGTTGGAGAAGAAAAACCTCCACTAAAAGTGAAGGAGGAACATAAAAGCCATCTAGAAAGCAAATGAACAGGAGACTGTGGTCTTGTATGAAGTTTCAAAAGGTATTAATCATTCATACATGATGTTACCAAGGGGTCAGATTCACAAGGACTGGGGCATGACTAAAGGATTGAAAGCAACATGGAAGTTACAGCTGACCTTGAGAAGAGAAGTTTCAGAGGAGGGGTTGGGAATAAAATCACCCTCGCCTACTCCAGAAAGACTATGACCTTGTTGATATTCCTACTTCCTTCTGCTGTAGTCGAAGCTGCTTCTGGGCTTGAATGATCACAGTTCCCAGGTATTTTCCACAGGGTGACTTGAAGTGGACAGCCATGTAGTATCAATAAAACATTTCTTAGGGAAAAAGTATGTCTAGATGTTTATGAGCTCAAGGGGAAGAGACAGAGGACAGAAAGATGAGAGCAGTATAGTAGGACCCAGGCAGTGATGAAGGCACATTTGAGCTTCATGAGTCCAAAGTGGGACCAGCTTGTGCTTAGCTGTGTTTTTAGCCACTGCACCACCTGGATCCAAAGGGGGCAGTCCTAGTATGATGTACTACTCTGTATTTACCCAGCCCTTTCTGCCTTGATATCCTTCTAAATTCATCTTTTTTCTGTTATAGACAAAAAGCCCATATTGTTTTTCTCCTACAGTTCCCCATACATACATTTCTTGTTTCTATTCTTTATATTGCTTTATAACTTGCTTTTTTAATAGAAACCACTCGCTTTTTTCACCAGTGAACATTTGCTGATCCTTTAAGATAGCACAAATATTTCTTCTAACAAATCTCTCTTGACTTCTTTGTGTAGAGTTAGGCAAATTCTTCTCTGTACTCCCTTAAAACCTTTGCTGCAGTACTATTGGAGTATAAAAGCACACACATATATCATATGTATACACATACATATATACTTAAATACAGTGTGCACTAATGATTATGTAAATATATAAAAATAGAAATATGTATAAATATAAATAACATATATAATGTATTTACCTATGTACACTATTTCTATAATGTAAACTGATATATAATATAATATTTGTTCTTTATATACATATATTCTTTATATAGTATAGTTATTCTTTTATATAAGAATCTATAAAAGTATAAATCAGCATAAATGTATGCTTAAACATATTCTTGCATATGTTTATCTTATATACAAAGTGTATCTTATATACAATGTGTATATTACATGTACATTATATATAGTCTTTTTATGTGTGTTTATAACTTATGATTTTAACCCACTTTTTTGTACCAACTAGACCCATGGAGCCCCATGCATTGTATAGTGCATAGTGGGCACCTCTCTGTTTTTGCATGAAAAAATTAAATGAATGAGTGACCGAGGGCTCACCTCTTGTCCTGATTAGTTGTGCCTGAAGTTTAGAATTAAGTCTTGTTTTTACTTCAGATTAAGCAAGACAAGGAGTGTGATCTGTGGGAAATGAGAATTTTATAGAGAGACCATGACGGGGCTAAAATTATTTTCCCTGGAAAGGGAGTTCTAGTGAGCTTCTCCAGGAAATGAAAGATTATTCTCTATGCTAAGGGACCAAGAGATATTTCTCTACTTCTACTAGGAAAACAGAAGTCCGTTCGACAGCACATAGTCACGGCTAGTGGCAATCCTTTCACAATATTCATAGCGCAAGAGATACGGGTGAGACTAAAGTGGAAATTCCTGAAAAGAGAGATTTTCACTATGCAGTGTGTGGCTAGACCTCTGTCTCTTCTGTATGTTGTAAATAATCTTCTGTTTCAATTTGATATACCCTATTTTAAAAAATGAGCTTGTGCTGGAGACTGCAGTTTCTTATGCATAGGAGAAGATGCAGATGGAACCAACCCTGAGCACAAGGATATGAATCAAACACCTTGCCCTTGAACCAAGGAGAACCTTCCCACAGTGGTCAGTCTCCTGTCAACACACTTCTTGTGGCTGGAGTGGCAGAGGGCTGTGAAGGAGGGAGAGTGTATCCCGGGTGCTAGGGAAGTCACAGGGATGCCTGTATTATTAGTACAGGGCAGAAGCTTCTATGCTTAATTGGTCTGGCACACAAAATGCACTTAATGTGTGTGCTGTTAAGTGAATAGCTGTTTGGTGGATAAGAGGAAAAGGGAAGGCTATATGTAATAGCCAGCTTTACAAGAGAAGAGTCTATGGAGACCTGAGGGTTTGTGACATTCTAATGGCATTTGAAAGCTGATTCCAGACAGGAGCCAGGAAGGAATTGGCCTGGCCATGGAGACTATGGTCAGGAGGAGAGAGGCACCTCTCTCTCCGACCCAAGAAACATTATAGTGCAGATAGCCACCCCCACTTCTCTAGAGTGAGCAAGCCTTGATCCCTCTCTGGCTCTGGGTCTATGCAAACACTGAATATCAGAAGTGAAAGCACTTCTGTGACAGCCTGGATCCCAAAATTTCATTTTGCAAATGAAAAAAGCTAAGCAAGTTCCAATATAGGGAATAAACCTGTCTAAAGTCATGTAAGTGTTAGGAGAGGAGTGAGGATGAGAACTCAGACCACCTCCTTCCAGGATCATTGCTTTCTTGGAAATCTCTACATTTCGTTCTCCCTGTATTTTCTCCCTTTCTTTTCCTATGACCCCTTAACACCCACCCCTGAGACCCTGGCACAGGACAGCAGTAGAGACTCACCAGCAGCTGCTAACTTTTAAAAAGAGAAGCCAGGTCATCTGTACTGAAAAAGGACGAGGGTAGGCAGGATGGCACCAGTGTCACTGAGGGGCATCAGGCTGGGTCTGTCATGGAAGAATTTATCCTGCTCCTTCCTCTGTGTGTGTGAAACACCAAGGCTCCACCTGGGAGAAGCTGAGGAGAAACAAACAGTCCCCGGGGCTGGGGGCCCATGGGCAGGAGTCGTCATGACTTTCCTCTCCTTTGCCTTTATTCCTCACTCCTTCCATGGGCTCACCTGAGGGTGGAGAGCCCTAACTTTATAGGAGTCAGTCTCCAGGCTTCAGCTGCTGACAGGTATGTGCTGCAGGAAGCCTGGTGCTCTCTTACTTTACCCACCAATTCTGCTTTATGAAGAAACCAATCCCAGTCACCTGCCACCTCATTTATTCCTTTCCTTTGTTCATTAGAATAAACCCACAGTTTGCTAGAGTGGTTGTACATAATATATGAAGATTATCCATGCAGCTTCCACATCAGCTATAAATTGCTCATCTTCCTTGCAAGGCCACACCTACCTCTGACCCAAAGTGCTCTCACTCTTACACTCATTTTTCTACCCATTTCTGTGTTTCCTTTTACATGATCATTAACTTCCCCTTTACCTCTACCATGGACAGTGTCTTTGAGTTTAGTGGCCAGTCAGGAAACCTTTTACATTTATTCCCACCCAAATACCTGTCCAGGCTAGTGTCTCAGGCTTTTCCAAGGCTCTTTATTCAGGAATAAAATATACGATAAAATATTTGTGACCTTTTTTAAGACAAAATATCAAAAAATATAAAGAAAAAGTATTCAATAAACTCAATTTCATTAATATTAACATCTGCTCTGCTCTTCAAAAACTGTTGAAATAAAAGTTAAATTCAGAGATTGGGCAGATATTCTTTACAATATACACACTTGAAAAAGAACTTGCATCCAGATTATGTAAACAACTCTTACAACTCAAAAAAAATTTTAAAAATCCAATAAAGCAAACAAATCTTTAATTTTCACAAAAGAAGATAGTTAACTGGCTGAGAAACATAATCAAATTATTCATCATTAGGGAGCTGCAAATTAAAACCATCATAAAATGCCACTCTTTTCACACCAGAGCAACTACAATTGAAACAACAGAGAATGACACAGTGTGTTGTTATAGACATGGAGCACCTGGAATTCTCATGTGTTCATTGTGGGAGAGTAAAATCCTTTCATAACTGGAGAGATACTCGAGAGTTGAGATATCAAAGCACAGCATGTTTTATAAATCTCTTAAGGTCTCATAGCTGATAGAAAGGGTCAGAATCTGAATCAGAACTCAACTCTTTACAAAAATGCAAGTCAGTGATGTGTTAGACAAGGTCTTAATTTTTCAGTCCTTCATATTATCTATTGGAAAAGAGTTTTCAGACTACCTTATTATTTTGTGCTTTTCTATATTGCATTTCAAAGGTCATGTTTATTTGCAAATTGAAAGTGCATGGCAACCCTGCATGAAGCAAATCTAACAACACCATTTTTCCCCAAAGCATTTGCTCATGTCTATGTCACATTTTGGTAATTCTCCCCATATTTCACACTTTTATATTATTACTATATTTTCTATGGAGATCTGTAATCAATGATCTTTGATGTTACTATTATAATTATTTTGGGCTGCTGCCAACCACTCTGATACAAGATGACAAAACTTTATCAGTAAATGTTCTGATAACCGCATTCTGAGTGCTCCACCTACAGGCTGATTCTCCGTCTCTCTCCCTCTCATTTAGCCTCCCTATTCTCTAAGATTCAACAATATTGAAGTCAAAAAATTAGCCCACAGTCATCACTAATTGTCTAAGCAAAAAGAAGAGTCACACATCTCTCACTTTAAATAAAAATCTAGAAAAGATTAACCTTAGTGAGAGAGGTGTGTAAAAGCAAAGATAGGCTGAAGACAGTCCTTTTGTGCCCCAAATTAGCCACTTTGTAAAAGAAAAGTTCTAGAAGGAAAGTAAAAGTGCTACTCCAGTGAACACATGAATGATAAGAAAGCAAAACAGCCGTATTGCTGATATGGAGAAAGTTTTCATGGACTAGATAGAAGATCAAACCAACTTTGACATTCCCTTAAGCTAAAACCAAATCCAGAGAAAGGCATTAATTCACTTCAATTTCATCAAGGCTGAGAGAGGTGAGGAAGCTGCAAAAGAAAAGCTTGAAGCAAGCGGTGGTTGGTTAATGAGGTTTTAAAGAAAAAACCATTTCTATAACGTGAAAGTGCAAGATGAAGCAGCAAGTGCTGAAGTAGAAGCTGCAGTAAGTTATTCAGAAGGTCTAGCTAAGATAATAAATGAAGGTGGCTACATAAAGCAACAGAGTTTCATTGTAGATGAAACGGTCTTATTTTCAGTTCAGTTCAGTCACTCAGTCGTGTCCGACTCTTTGTGACCCCATGAATCATAGCACGCCAGGCTCCCTGTCCATGACCAACTTCTGGAGTTTACCCAAATTCATGTCCATTGAGTCGGTGATGCCATCCAGCCATCTCATCCTCCGTCGTCCCCTTCTCCTCCTGCCCCCAATCCCTCCCAGCTTCAGGGTCTTTTCTAATGAGTCAACTCTTCACATGAGGTGGCCAAAGTATTGTAGTTTCAGCTTCAGCATCAGTCCTTCTAAAGAACACACAGGGCTGATCTCCTTTAGGATGGACTGGTTGAATCTCATTGCAGTCCAAGGGACACTCAAGGGTCTTCTCCAACACCACAGTTCAAAAGCACAGCCTTCTTCACAGTCCAACTCTCACATCCATACATGACCACTGGAAAAACCATAGCCTTGACTAGATGGACCTTAGCTGGCAAAGTAATGTCTTTGCTTTTGAATATGCCATCTAGGTTGGTCATAACTTTTCTTCCAAGGAGTAAGCGTCTTTTAATTTCATGGCTGCCGTCACCATCTGCAGTGATTTTGGAGCCCAAAAAATAAAGTCTGACACTGTTTCCACTGTTTCCCCATCTATTTCCCATGAAGTGATGGGACCAGATACCATAACAGCTTGATTTATACAATATTTTTGAATACTAAGTTCCTGAAAGCTATAATTCTCAACTTTTTCTTTTTGCTTACATTTACTCATCATATTTCTGTCCTTAATTCCACCTGGCTAATACTATTCTTGTTGTTGTTCAGTTGCCCAGTCATGTCCGACTCTTTGTGACCCCATAGACTGCAGCACACTAGACTTCCCTGTCCTTCACCAGTGCCCGGAGCTTCCTCAAACCCATGTCCATTAAGTCAGTGATGCCATCCAGCCATCTCATCCTCCGTCATCCCCTTCTTCTCCTGCCTTCAATCTTTCCTAACATCAGGGTGTTTTTCACTGAGTTGCTCCTCTCATCAGGTAGCCAAAATACTGGAGCTTCAGCATCACCAATAGTCTCTCTAATTAATATTCAGAATTGATTTCCTTTAGGATTGACTAGTTTGATCTCCTTGCAGTCCAAGGGACTCTCAAGAGTCTTCTCCAACACCACAGTTCAAAAGCATCAATTCTTAAGTGCTCAGCTTTCTTTATAGTCCAATTCTCACATCCATACATGACTACTAGAAAAACCATAGCTTTGACTAGACAGACCTTTGTCAGCAAAGTAATGTCTCTGCTTTTGAACATGCTGTCTAGCTTGGTCATAACTTTTCTTCCAAGGAGCAAGTGTCTTTTAATTTCATGGCTGCAGTCACCATCTGCAGTGATTTTGGAGCCCAAGAAACTAAAGTCTGTCACTGTTTCCATTGTTTCCCATCTACATGTCATGAAGTAATGAGACCAGATGCCATGATCTTAGTTTTCTGAATGTTGAGTTTTAAGTCAACTTTTTAACTCTCTTCTTTCACTTTCATCAAGAGGCTCTTTAGTTCCTCTTCACTTTCTGCCATAGGGTGGTATCATCTGTGTATCTGAGGCTATTACTGTTTCTTCCAGCAATCTTGACTGCATCTTGTTCTTCATCCAACCCTGCATTTCATAGGATGTACTCTGCATAGAAGTTAAATAAGCAGGGTGACAATATACAGCCTTAACATACTCCTTTCCCAATTTTCAACAAGTCTGTTGTTCCTTGTTTGGTTCTAACTTGCTTCTTAACCTGCATACAGACTTCTCAGGAGGCAAGTCAGGTAGTCTGTATTCCCACCTCTTGAAGAATTTTCCACAGGTCTTAAACTATTTAAGAGCTGTAGAATACTGTTGATACTATTCTTATCTGTTAATTATTGTTACTTCTTGGCATCCATGATTATAACCATAGCATCTTCTTCAGGATTCCTCATATAGATTCTGACTTCATCATCTTCTGCTCTCTCTGGATAAAAAGACTCATTTTAATTAACAAGGAGGAAAAAATTCTCCTCTTCCCTTCAGGTTTTTATGGTTGGTGTAAAAATTAAATTGATATGAGACAGATTATCAGGTAAAAATCATGTGAAAATTTAATTTCATGTATGGGAGAGAGCAGGAAAACTGAGCAACTCTTTGAAGTGGCCAAAGCCCTCAACTTAAATGCCATCCTCAGCTAAAGATGAAAGAGGATTTTGAGGGTAGGAAAAGTCAAATATAGAAGATTACCAGAAAAAGCACAGTTAGTAAGGTTGTGGTTGTGATTGTTATGGGGATTTAAGTAATTGCCTTCTGCATTGACAAGAGTTTCTGGTTATTTAGTCATCCTCAGCTAGGGAGATACCTTTACAAATGAAGCTTTCCCTTACAAATGTAAATGTTTCTTACAAAACAGGAACTACTACTTGGTTTTCAAATTTCTCTCATGCCTGTTGTTTCTTAAAAAATTGTATGCCAAAGAGACATATTATGGCATGGTAAATTCTGCTCATCTACCACACATGCAGTTGACCCTTAAACAACACAAGTTTCAGTTGCATGGATCTACTTATTCATGAAATTATTTCAGTAAATACATATAATAGTAGTACATGATCCAGGATTGATTGAATCTATGGATAGGGAACTGAGGATATGTAGAGATGACTTAAAGTTATACATGGATTTTAACTGCATGGTGGATGATGCCCTTAAATCCCATGTTGTTTAAGGCTTAATAGTATATTGTACAGATCTAACATGAAAAAAGAACTAGCTAAGAAATGATCAAACAGTATAAAATAGTGCTCAGTTCTGTAATTGGCCTAAATGATTTTGCATTATATTGGATTATTTAATAATAATCAAATCCCTCATTACCAAGCAAGAAGTTTTATTTGCATGCAAAGCTGTTGCTAGCCTAGTAATATAAATAATACTTTGTGTCTACCTTCTCTTTTTCCATACTTCTATCTTTTCCCTCTTTTGTTTTCACTGTCTTCAGATTGTTTCCTCCAATAAAGTATTAGCCCATAGATTTTCCTCAAGTTTTGTTTTCTAAAACTTTCTGTTATTTTGATTTCTGTCATTCAGTTGCGGAGAAGGCAATGGCACCCCCCTCCAGTACTCTTGCCTGGAAAATCCCATGGATGGAGAAGCCTGGTAGGCTGCAGTCCATGAGGTTGCTAAGAGTCAGACATGACTGAGCGACTTCCCTTTCACTTTTCACTTTCATGCATTGGAGAAGGAAATGGCAACCCACTCCAGTGTTCTTGCCTGGAGAATCCCAGGGACGGAGGAGCCTGGTGGGCTGCCCTCTATGGGGTTGCACGGAGTCAGACATGACTGAAGCGACTTAGCAGCAGCAGCAGTAGCAGCTGCACTTTGTGAGGAGAAATTCTTGGACACCAGCCTAAAGTTGTAATCATTTATTATTGTATTTGTGTTTTTAAAATTTGCCTTCCTTGTTAAAATAGAAGCATCATCGAGGCAAAGCATACTTGCAATGGTAGATCCTTGGTAACTAGTACTTATTAAAATATAGGGACTTTCTGTTAAATAAATAAATGAATGAATAATTTTCATTGACTAATTGAATAAAGCAGAATGGATTTTTTTCTGTCATTAAATCTCAATGCCCGACAATGGAACAGTAACATATCAAGAAATGTGCCCCTCTGGAGATTTGAGTTTAATTTTCTCTATAAATGATACTGACCTGATGTTCCTGCCACTTCAGTCTATATAAATAACATATGTTATTCTGCCTCACTTTTCTGTAGCAGTTCCTGCCTTGGCCTGTTAGTATAAGAGGTAGATGTGTTCTTCACCTATGTGATGTCTCATAAGATTAATAATCCAAAGTCTGAAATTTAGGATTTACTTAAAAGATCAAGACTGTCAGTGATAGAAACAATAAGTATGAAAAGGCAAAAAGATAGGATATTGAAAGATGAATTTTCCAGGTTGGTAGGTGCCCAGTATGCTACTGGAGATCAGTGGAGAAATAACTCCAGAGAGAATGAAGAAACAGAGCCAAAATAACACCCAGTTGTGGATGTGACTGATGATGGAAATAAAGTCCAATGCTGTTAAGAGCAATACTGCATAGGAACCTGGAATGTTAAATCCACGAATCAAAGCAAATTGGAAATAGTCAAACAGGAGATGGTAAGAGTGAACATCGACATTTTAGGAATCAGTGAACTAAAATGGACTGGAAAGGGTGAATTTAATTCAGATGACCATGGTATCTACTACTGTGGGCAAGAATTCCTTAGAAGAAATGCAGTAGCTCTCATAGTCAACGAAAAAATCTGAAATGCAGTACTTGGATGCAGTCTCAAAAACGACAGGATGAACTTTGTTCATTTCCAAGGCAAACCACTCAATATCACAGTAATCCAAGTCTATGCCCCAACCAGTAATGCTGAAGAAGTTGAAGTTGAATGGTTCTATGAAGACCTACAAGAACCTTTTAGAACTAACACCCAAAAAAGATGTCCTTTTCCTCACAGGGGACTAGAATGCAAAAGTAAGAAGTCAAGAGATACCTGGAGTAACAGACAAACTTGGCCTTGGAGTACAAAACAAAGCAGATCAAAGGCTAGCAGAGTTTTGCCAAGAGAACACACTGGTCATAGCAAACACCCTCTTCCAATAACACAAGAGAAGACTACATATGGACATTACCAGATGATCAATACTGAAATCAGATTGATTATACTCTTTGTAGCCAAAGATGGAGAAGTTCTATACAGTCAGCAAAAACAAGCCTGGGAGCTGACAGTGGCTCAGAACCTGAACTCCTTTTCGCCAGATTCAGACTTAAATTGAAGAAAGTAGGGAAAACCACTAGACCATTCACATATGACCTAAATCAAATCCCTTATGATTATACAGTAGAAAAATAGATTCAAATGACAAATAGATTCAAGGGATTATATCTGATAGAGTGTCTGAAGAACTATGGACAGAGGTTCATGACATTTACAGGAGGCAGTGATCAAGACCATCCCTAAGAAAAAGAAATGCAAAAAGGCAAAATGATTGTCTGAGGAGGCCTTACAAATAGCTCAGAAAAGACAAGACACAAAAGGCAAAGGAGAAAAGGAAAGATATACTCATTTGAATGCAGAGTTCCCAAGAATAGCAAGGAGAGATAAGAAAGCCTTCCTCAGTGATCAATGCAAAGAAATAGAGGAAAACAATAGAATGGGAAAGACTAGAGATCTCTTCAAGAAAATCAGAGATACCAAAGGAACATTTCATGCAATGATGGACAAAATAAAGGACAGAAATGGTGTGGACCTAGCAGAAGTAGAAGATATTAAGAAGTGGCAAGAATACACAGGAGAACTATACAAAATAAGATCTTCATGACCCAGATAATCACGACGGTGTGACCACTCACCTAGAGCCAGACATCCTGGAATGTGAAGTCAAGTGGCCCTTAGGAAGCATCACTATGAACAAAGCTAGTGGAGGTGATGGAATTCCAGTTGAGCTGTTTCAAATCCTGAAAGATGATGCTGTGAAAGTGCTGCACACAATATGCCAGCAAATTTGGAAAACTCAGCAGTGGCCACAGGACTGGAAAAGGTCAGTTTTCATTCCAATCCCAAAGAAAGGCAATGACAAATAATGCTTAAACTACCATACAATCGTACTCATCTCACATGCTAGCAAAGTAATGCTCAAAATCTTCCAAGCCAGCCTTCAACGGTTCATGAACTGTGAACTTCCAGGTGTTCAAGCTGGTTTTAGAAAAGGCAGAGGAACCAGAGATCAAATTGTCAACATCCGTTGAATCATTGAAAAAGCAAGAGAGTTCCAGAAAAACATCTACTTTTGCTTTATTTTTATGCCAAAGCCTTTGACTGTGTGGATCAAAAAGAATTCTGGAAAAGTCTTAAAGAGATAGGAATACCAAACCACCTGACCTACCTTCTGAGAAGTCTGTATGCAGGTCAAGAAGCAACAGTTAGAACTGGACATGGAACAACAGACTGGTTCCAAATCAGGAAAGGAGTATGTCAAGGCTTTATATTGTCATCCTACTTATTTAACTTATATGCAGAGCACATTATGAGAAATGCTGGGCTGGATGAAACACAAGCTGGAATCAAGATTGCCGGGAGAAATATCAACAACCTCAGATATGCAGATGAAAGTGAAAGTGAAGTCACTCAGTCGTGTCCAACTCTTTGCAACGCCATGGACTGTAGCCCACTAGGCTCCTCTGTCCATGGGATTCTCCAGGCAAGAATACTGGAGTGGGTTGCCGTTTCCTTCTCCAGGGGATCTTCCCAACCCAGGGATCAAACCCAGGTCTCCCGCATTGCAGGTAGACGCTTTCACCTCTGAGCCACCAAGGAAGCTTGACATCCTTATGGCAGAAAGTGAGGAAGAACTAAAGAACCTCTTGATGAAAGTGAAAGAGGAGAGTGAAAAAGTTGGCTTAAAGCTCAACATTCAGAAAACTGAAATCATGGCATCCGGTCCCATCACTTCATGACATGTAGATGAGGAAACAATGGAAACAGTGAGAGACTTTATTTTGGGGGGCTCCAAAATCTCTGCAGATGGTGACTGCAGCCATGAAATTAAAAGACGTTTGCTCTTTGGAAGAAAAGCTATGACCAACCTAGACAGCATATTCAAAAGCAGTGACATTACTTTGCCGACAAAGATCTGTCTAGTCAAAGCTATGGTTTTTCCAGTGGTCATGTATGGATGTGAGAGTTGGACTATAAAGAAAGCTGAGCACCGAAGAACTGATGCTTTTAAACTGCTGTGTTGGAGAAGACTCTTGAGAGTCCCTTGGACTGCAAGGAGATCCAACCAGTCCATCCTAAAGGAAATCAGTCTTGAATATTCATTGGAAGGACTGATGCTGAAGCTTAGACTCCAATACTTTGGCCACCTGATACGAATAACTGACTCATTTGAAAAAGACCCCGATGCTGGTTAAGATTGAAGGCAGGAGGAGAAGGGGATTACAGCGGATGAGATTGTTGGATGGCATCACCTACTCAACAGACATGAGTTTGAGTAAGCTCTGGGAGTTGGTGATGGACAGGGAAGTCTGGTGTGCTGCAGTACACGGTTTAGCAAAAAGTCAGACACGAATGAGTGACTGAACTGAACTGAATGATTATTGTCATGATTGCTTTTAAGTCATGATTTGGTAGCCTGTAGCATTTTCTTCCAGAGAAGGCAATGGCACCCCACTCCAGTTCTCTTGCCTGGACGGAGGAGCCTGGTGGGCTGCAGTCCATGGGGTCGCTAAGAGTCAGTCGCGACTGAGTGACTTCACTTTCACTTTTCACTTTCCTGAATTGGAGAAGGAAATGGCAACCCACTCCAGTGTTCTTGCCTGGAGAATCCCAGGGACAGGGGAGCCTGGTGGGCTGCTGTCTATGGGGTCGTACAGAGTCAGACACGACTGAAGTGACTTAGCAGTAGCAGCAGCAGCAGCAGCATTTTCTTAAATATTTTCTGTTTTTCTCCAAGAATCACCTGTAAATGCTCTACCAGCCACAAGGTGGCAGGAGTGTTTTATGGAACACCTGACTCACCTGGGGCCATCCAGGAGCCACTTTGAAGGAAGAATTTGCAGGCCGATACAAGGAGGGTTGGAGATGGATGAGAAAGTAAGGTCTTTTTCCCCACTTCTTTTTCCCAATGATAATGCTAAAAAAAAAAAAAGTCGCTTTTCTTTCCATTGTTGACAGAAAAGACAACAAGCGCATCACTAAAACCATGGACTTCTTTGGGGATCTTAGTCTATATTCACTTTAACCCAAGAATGCACACAGCCAGCATTGCTCTTAGTGTAGTAAGATGGAAACAGCCCCACACAACTCCTGCCTTCAACCAACAAGACTGTATGTTTGAGTTTTTTATATACGTGTATCTAAGTGTGAAGAAACAAGGGCAGGGGGATTAAAAGAAGGAATTCTCTCTAAGGAAGGTATGAAGGTAGAAGTCAGGGGTCTTTCAATTTATTTTTAATGTGTATGAAGTATATCTATTATGTTATATTTGTATCATAGAACTATTTAAATTATTCTTGGAAATTTTAAAAGAGTCAATTATTTACTCATTAAATGATCTTAAAGATTTTTTAAATTACCAGATTTTTTAAGTAAAAATAAGATGTAAAAAATCTTTTCTTAATAATGAATCTAATAGTGCTACGTGTGGCTCATAGTGGCTGCTAAAATACCATGGCTCATGGACTTCTAACTATTAATCATCATTCTTTGCCTACCATCTCACACATAAGCACTTACATCTCTCATGCTGGCCTCATAGTGCTAGATAATAAGCAGGTGCTTAAGTTACATTTGTGAATGAATGAATGTGCAAATGTGTGCTAAGTCACTTCAGTTGTGTCCGATTCATTGTGACCCCATGGACTGTAGCCCTCCAGGCTCTTCTGTCTGTGGGATTCTTCAGGCGAAAATACTTAGTGGGTTGCTATGTCCTAAATACCTACCTTTAAAAACTTCATCCTTCTTATATGTCTAATTCTAGATCCTGATCATATAGCTATATATATAATGATATCCAAATATTCTAGCACAGATTCTACTTCAAAGTCACTTAACAAATGTTGATAAGTGAGGGTCTGTCTAATCTGGTCCACATAACTGACACATGACCTAGGTTTCTTGGAAGTCTGTATGCTAGATATGTGAGGGTCACAAGAAAGACATGTTTTGAGAAGAAAAAAAAAATGTTTTTCTTTCAACATCCTCAGAAGAGAGTTCCTCTGATTCCTCGTGAAAATGTGCAAATCCAACATTCTACTCTCAGGAACACTTTGGCCTACAGAAGAAAGCCACCACTAGATCTGTAATCTTGGTTCTTCCTGTTTCTACGCATTAACAACTTAAATCACTCAGTGTCGGGAAACTCAGAAACCTTCTCATAGGGGCTTCCCTAGTAGTCCAGTGGATGAGACTCTGTGTTCTTAATTCAAAGGAACCAGGTTCAATCCCTGATGAGGGTACTAGATGCCACACGCTGCAGAGAAGACTTTGTGTGCTGCAACCAGAGATCCCACACGCCCCAAGGAAGACTGAAGATCCCATGTGCTGCCAACTTAGACCTAGTGCAGCCAAATAAATGAATAAACATTAAAAAAAATCTTCCGATAAATTGAGCTAAAACCTCCACCAGCTCCCATTTTCTCACAGCGTCCTTGTAAGAATAGAATGCAAGTCTTTCCATTAAGATATCTCACTATCAAGAACTGTGCTTATAATCAAGTTTTGAAGAAGTCTTGGCTTTCTTTGGCAGATCAGATCAGGTGTCTCTTCATCCCGAATATCAAACGATCCCATTTTCACAAAATTTCTAGTAATAGTAATAATAATAACTAAACCATCTATAACATTTACTATGAGCCAGGAATGATTAGGCGCATTACATGTATTAGTGCATTTAATCATTAAAACAATCCAACACGTGAAAGAGACCAAACAGATTAAGTGATTTGCTGGAGTACAGCCCAGAAAGTGAAAAATGGCATTCTACACCATACCATCTGATTTCAAAACTATTGCACTAGCTTAGTCAGTCCTCAAGGAAATCAGTCCTGAATATTCATTGGAAGGACTGAAACTGAAGCTGAAGCTCCAGTACTTTGGCCACCTGATGTGACGAGCCAACTCATTAGAAAAGACCCTGCTGATGGGAAAGATTGAAGGCAGGAGGAGAAGGCGATGACAGATGACAAGATGGGTGAATGGCATTATCAATTCATTGAACCTGAATCTGAGCAAGCTTCGGGAGATGGTAAAGGACAGGGAAGCCTGGAGTGTTGCAGTCCATGAGGTCGCAAAGAGTCGGACAAGACTGAGTGGCTGAACAACAACGAAAGTATATGCTCAGTCACTCAGTCGTGTCCGAATCTTCATGCCTCACGGACTGTAGCCCACCAAGTTCCTCTCTCCATGAAATTTCCAGGCCAGAATATTAGACTGCGGTGCCATTTCCTACTCCAGGGGATCTTCTCGATCCAGGGATCAAACCCAAGTCACTTGTGTCTCCTACATTGGCAGGCAGATTCTTTACCATTAGTTTCACCTGGGAAACATATGTATGAAGAATCATGAAAGGATAAATTTTCGAAAGCCAGAGAGGTTGTAACTGGACTGGGGCTTCCCAGATGGCACTAGTGTTAAAGAAGTCACCTGCCAATGCAGGAGATATAACAGACTTGGATCTTATCCCTAGGTCGAGAAGATCCCCTGGAGGAGGGTATGGTAACCCACTCCAGCATTCTTGCCTGGAGAATCCCATGGACAGAGGGGACTGGTGGGCTATAGTCCATGGGGTCACAAAGAGTAGGATACGACTGAGGCAACTTAGCATGCGCACACATACAACTGGATTATCCATTCTGAGCCATATTAATGCTTGAAGATGCACCAAATATGAGCAAGCTGGGGGCTCCACAGAAGCAAAGAGCCAAGCGAAGCTTGGGTTACTAATAAGGTATAATTGGAAGAGGAGTAGTTTTGCTTTGGCAGAAGTAAAACTTTGAAGAATGTCTGACTCTTTACTAACTGCTGAGTCAGGACTGGGAAATGCCTCATCTTGATCAAGATTTGATATGAGACATGAGACAATGAGAAGAGATACAGGAATAATGCTTAAAAAAGAATACATTAGACAAGTCCATTCACAATCATCTGTGCCATTTTTAGATTCTACGTTATATGAATTAATATGTGATACTTGTTTTCCTTTTTCTGACTTTTCTTAGCTATGTATGGCAGACTCTCGGTGCATCCACATCTCTACAGATGACCAGATTTCATTTCTTCTTTTTAATATACCATTGTATATATGTACACATCTTCTTTCTCGAGGAGTGGGGAAGGGGAAGTAAGATGAATTGGGAGGGTAGCATTGACATATATATGCTACCATGTCTGAAAAAATAGCTAGTGGACCTGCTGTATAGCGCAGGGAGCTCAGCTTCCTAGATGGATGAGATGGGAGGGGCATGTATGAGAGGGAGCTCCAAGCAGGAGGGGATATATGTATACATATATTGACTGGCTTCATTGTACAGCAGAAACTAACACAACATTGTTAACTATACTCCAATAAAAAATTATGGTAACACTGAAAACTGT
>NW_017190969.1:0-11011 GCF_001704415.2 Capra hircus
ACGGGAAGAGAAGCGTGACTGCTGCTACAGCTCGAGAGGAAAATCGCACGTGAATGCCCCAATTGAGACGAGGACTGACTCCCTCTGGAGACTCCAAAGTACCCAAACCATGTCAGCTGGAGAGAAATCCTCAGGTTCAGCACCGACTCCACACAAGGTCTTAGGCCCTGGCATCGATGGCAGAGCAATACGAGAGGCCCCCAAGCAACTCGCATGGGGACTGACTTTCCTGAGGCCACCAGAGAGGTCCTCCCTTTGGGCCCCGTCGTAAGTCGAGGGCACCTGCCGCAACTCGAGAAAATCCAGGATGTTCTCCCTCTAAGCGAGATGATGCCATTTCCAGAGAGGCGTCTCGAGGGTAATCACATCTAACCTCTGGAACTTCCAAAGGATCCTTCACACCCTTGCTGCAACTCAAGAAGTTCCCCGACATACCCGTCTCACTCGAGAGGAATGAGGAGAGTCCCTCCCTCATCCAGAGGAGCCCCGTTTCCGCCTCCTAGCTCGTGAGCTGGGATCCTTTCCCCTGCGTGGTCGGGAAGAATTCCCGGCGTTCCCGTCGCATCTCAAGAGGAGGGGCTCTCCACAGGAAGGGGCGAGAGGTAATCCAGGGTCGTGCCACCATTCCCAGAGTCCCCAGATGTCTCAGTCCATTCCAGGGGAAACCTGTTTTCCCTGAACTGTCACGACTTTCAAGCCGAGGATCGACTCACACCACGGTGGCTGGTGGACAACCCTGTGGGAAAGCCTCGTGGGCAAGCCTCGAGGGAAAGCCACCAGATCCCTTGATCCACGGGAAGAGAAGCGGTGACACTGGCTGCTAACAGCTCGAGAGGAAATCGCACGTGAATGCCCCCAATTCGAGACGAGGACTGACTCCCCTCTGGAGACTCCAAAGTACCCCAAATCCATGTCAGCACTGGAGAGGTAATCCTCAGGTTTCGGCAGCCGATTCCACACAAAGGTCTTAGGCCCCCGGCATCGACGGGAGAGGAATCCCGAGAGGCCCCCGAGCAACTCGCATGGGGACTGGCCTTTCCTGAGGCCAACAGAGCGGGTCCCTGAGGTCCGCGTCGTAAGTCGAGAGCACCTGCCGCAACTCGAGAAAATCCAGGAGGTTCTCTGCTCCAGGCGAGATGAGGCCCATTTCCGCAGAGGCGTCTCGAGGCTAATCACACCTAACCTCTGGAACTTACAAAGGGTCCTTCACACCCTTGCTGCAACTCAAGAAGTTCCCCGACATACCCGTCTCCACGCGAGGGAAACACGAGAGTCCCGCCCTCATCCAGAGAAGCCCCGTTTCCGCCTCCTAGCTCGAGAGGAGGGATCCTTTCCCTGCGTGTTCGGGAAAGAATTCCCGGCGTTTCTGTCGCATCTCAAGAGGAGGCGCTCTCCACAGGAAAGGCGAGAGGAACTCCAGGGTCGTGCCACATTCCCAGAGTCCCCCAGATGTCTCAGTCCATTCCAGGGAAACCTGTTTTCCCTGCACTGCCTCGATTTCAAGCCGAGGATCAACTCACACCACAGTGGCACGTGGGACAGCCCTGTGGGAACGCCTCGTGCGAAAGACTCATAGGAAAGCCTCGAAGGAAAGCCACAGATCCCTTAATCCACTCGACGGGTATAGTGACACTGCTGCTACAGCTCGGGAGGAAAGAGCACGTGCATGCCCCAACTAGATACGAGGACTGACTCCCGCTGGGGAGACTCCAGAAGTACCCCAAGATCCATGTCAGCACTGGAGAGGAATCCTCAGGTTCCGGCACCGACACCACACAAGGTCTTAGGCTCCGGCATCGAAGGGAGTGTTATCCCGAGAGGCCCCCGAGCAACTTCCATGGGGACTGGCCTATCCTGAGGCCCCCAGGGCGGGTCCCTGAGGTCCCTGTAGTAAGTCGAGAGCACCTTCCGCAACTCGACAAAATCCAGGAGGTTCTCCCCTCCCGGCGAGATGAGGACCATTTCCACTGAGGGGTCTCGAGACTAATCACATCTAACATCTGGAACTTCCAAAGGGTCCTTCACACCCTTGCTGCAACTCAAGAAGTTCCCCGACATACCCGTCTCCACTCAAGAGGAACCCGAGCGTCCCGCCCATATCCAGACTGGCCCCGTTTCCGCCTGCTAGCTCGAGAGGAGGGATCCTTTCCCTGCGTCGTCCTGAAAGAATTCCTAGCGTTCCCGTCTCATCTCAAGAGGAGGCGCTCTCCACAGTAAAGGCGAGAGGAACTCCAGTATCAGGCCCCATTCCCAGAGTCCCCCAGATGTCTCAGTCCATTCCAAGGAAACCTGTTTTCCCTGCACTGCCTCCACTTTCAAGCCGAGGATCGACTCACACCGCGATGGCAGGTTGGACAGCCCTGTGGGAAAGCCTCGTGGGAAAGCCTCGTGGGAAAGCCTCAAGGGAAAGCCACAGATCCCTTGATCCACGCGTAGGGAAGCGTGACACTGCGGCTACAGCTCGGGAGGAAAGCGCACGTGCATGCTCCCACTCGAGACGAGGACTGACTCCCCTGGGGAGACTCCAGAAGTACCCCAAGATCCATGTCAGCACTGCAGAGGAAACCTCAGGTTCCGGCACTGACTCCACACAAGGTCTTAGGCCCGGCATCGACGGGAGAGGAATCCCGAGAGGCCCCGAGCAATTCGCATGGGGAGTGGCCTTTTCTGAGGCCCCCAGAGCGGGTCGTTGAGGACCCCGTCGTAAATCGACAGCAACTGCCCTATCTCGAGAAAATCCAGGAGGTAGTCCCCTCCAGGCGAGATGAGGCCCATTTCCGCTGAGGCGACTGGAAGCTAATCACCCCTAATCTCTGGAACTTCCAAAGGGTCCTTCACAGCCTTGCTGCAACTCAAGAAGTTCCCCGACATACCCGTCTCCACTCAAGAGGAAGCACGAGAGTCCCGCCTACATCCAGAGGGGCCCCGTTTCCGCGTCCTAGCTCGAGAGGAGGGATCCTTTCCTTTCGTGGTCGGCAAAGAATTCCCGGCGTTCCCGTCGCATCTCAGGAGGAGGCGCTCTCCACAGGAAAGGCGAGAGGAAATCCAGGGTCGTGCCACCATTACCAGAGTCCCCAAGATGTCTCAGTCCATTCCAGGGAAACCTGTTTTCCCTGCACTGCCTGGACATTCAAAGCCGTGGATCGACTCACATCACGGTGGCACGTGGGACAACCATGTGGGAAAGCCTCGTGGGAAAGCCTCGTGTGAAAGCCTCCAGGGAAAGCCGCAGATCCCTTGATCCACGGGAAGGGAACGTGACACTGCTGCTACAGCTCGGGAGGAAAGCGCACGTGCATGCCACCAATCGGGACGAGGACTGATTCCCCTGCGGAGACTCCAGAAGTACCTCAAGGTCCATGTCAGCACTGGAGAGGAATCCTCAGGTTCCGGCACCGACTCCACACAAGGTCTTAGGCCCCGGCATCGACGGGAGAGGAATCCCGAGAGGCCCCCGAGCAACTCGCATGGGGACTGGCCTTTCCTGAGGCCACCAGAGGGGGTCCCTGTGGTCCCCGTCGTAAGTCGAGAGCACCTGCCGCAAGTCGAGAAAATCCAGGAGGTTGTCCCCTCCAGCCGAGATGAGGCCCATTTCCGCTGAGGCGACTGGAAGCTAATCACCCCTAATCTCTGGAACTTCCAAAGGGTCCTTCACAGCCTTGCTGCAACTCAAGAAGTTCCCCGACATACCCGTCTCCACTCAAGAGGAAGCACGAGAGTCCCGCCTACATCCAGAGGGGCCCCATTTCCGCGTCCTAGCTCGAGAGGAGGGATCCTTTCCTTTCGTGGTCGGCAAAGAATTCCCGGCGTTCCCGTCGCATCTCAGGAGGAGGCGCTCTCCACAGGAAAGGCGAGAGGAAATCCAGGGTCGTGCCACCATTCCCAGAGTCCCCAAGATGTCTCAGTCCATTCCAGGGAAACCTGTTTTCCCTGCACTGCCTCGACATTCAAGCCGTGGATCGACTCACATCATGGTGGCACGTGGGACAACCATGTGGGAAAGTCTCGTGGGAAAGCCTCGTGTGAAAACCTCCAGGGAAAGCCATAGATCCCTTGATCCACGCGAAGGGAAGCGTGACACTGCTGCTACAGCTGGGGAGGAAAGCGCACGTGCATGCCCCCACTCGAGACGGGGACTGACTCCCCTGGGGAGACTCCAGAAGTACCCCAAGATCCATGTCGGCACTGGAGAGGAATCCTCAGGTTCCGGCACCGACTCCACACAAGGTCTTAGGCCCCGGCATAGACGGGAGAGGAATCCCGAGAGGCCCCCGAGCAACTCGCATGGGGACTGGCCTTTCCTGAGGCGACCAGAGCGGGTCCCTGAAGTCCCCGTCGTTAGTCGAGAGCACCTGCCGCAACTCGAGAAAATCCAGGAGGTTCTCCCCTCCAGGCGAGATGAGGCCCATTTCCGCTGAGGCGTCTCGAGGCTAATCAAACCTAACCTCTGGAACTTTCAAGGGGTCCTTCACACCCTTGCTGCAACTCAAGAAGTTCCCCGACATACCCGTCTCCACTCGAGAGGAAGCACGAGAGTCCCGCCCACATCCAGAGGAGCCCTGTTTCCGCCTCCTAGCTCGAGAGGAGGGATCGTTTCCCTGCGTGGTCGGGAAAGAATTCCCGGGTTCCCGTCGCATCTCACGAGGAGGCGCTCTCCACAGGAAAGGCGAGAGGAACTCCAGGGTCGTGCAACATTCCCTGAGTCCCCCAGATGTCTGAGTCCATTCCAGGGAAATCTGTTTTCCCTTCACTGCCTCGACTTTAAAGCCAAGGATCGACTCACACCACAGTGGTACGTGGGAAAGCCCTGTGGGAAGCCTCGTGGGAAAGCGTCATGGGAAAGTCTAGAGGGAAAGCCACAGATCCCTTGATCCACGAAAAGGGAAGCATGACACTGCTGCTACAGCTCGGGAGGAAATCGCACGTGCATGCCCCCTCTCGAGACAAGGACTGACTCCCCTGGGGAGACTCCAGAAGTACCACAAGATCCATGTCGGCACTTGAGAGGAATCCTCAGGTTCCGTCACTGAGTCCACACAAGGTCTTAGGCCCCAGCATCGACGGGAGAGGAATCCCGAGAGGCCCGGGAGAAACTCGCATGGGGACTGGCCTTTCCTGAGGCCACCAGAGCGGGTCCCTGAAGTCCCCGTCGTTAGTCGAGAGCACCTGCCGCAACTCGAGAAAATCCAGGAGGTTCTCCCCTCCAGGCGAGATGAGGCCCATTTCGGCTGAGACAACTAGGGGGTAATCAGACTTAAACTCTGGAACTTCCAAAGGGTCCTTCACACCCTTGCTGCAACTCAAGAAGTTCCCCGACATACCCGTCTCCACTCAAGAGGAACCCGAGCGTCCCACCCGTATCCAGAGTGGCCCCGTTTCCGCCTGCTAGCTCGAGAGGAGGTATCCTTTCCCTGCGTGGTCCTGAAAGAATTCCTAGCGTTCCCGTCTCATCTCAAGAGGAGGCGCTCTCCACAGTAAAGGCGAGAGGAACTCCAGTATCAGGCCCCATTCCCAGAGTCCCCCAGATGTCTCAGTCCATTCCAAGGAAACCTGTTTTCCCTGCACTGCCTCCACTTTCAAGCCGAGGATCGACTCACACCGCGATGGCAGGTTGGACAGCCCTGTGGGAAAGCCTCGTGGGAAAGCCTCGTGGGAAAGCCTTGAGGGAAAGCCACAGATCCCTTGATCCACGCGTAGGGAAGCGTGACACTGCTGCTACAGCTCGGGAGGAAAGCGCACGTGCATGCCCCCACTCGAGAGGAGGACTGACTCCCCTGGGGAGACTCCAGAAGTACCACAAGATCCATGTCGGCACTTGAGAGGAATCCTCAGGTTCCGGCACTGACTCCACACAAGGTCTTAGGCCCGGCATCGACGGGAGAGGAATCCCGAGAGGCCCCGAGCAATTCGCATGGGGAGTGGCCTTTTCTGAGGCCCCCAGAGCGGGTCGTTGAGGTCACCGTCGTAAGTCGACAGCAACTGCCCTATCTCGAGAAAATCCAGGAGGTAGTCCCCTCCAGGCGAGATGAGGCCCATTTCCGCTGAGGCGACTGGAAGCTAATCACCCCTAATCTCTGGAACTTCTAAAGGGTCCTTCACACCCTTGCTGCAATTCAAGAAGTTCCCCCGACATACCCGGCTCCACTCAAGAGGAAGCACGAGAGTCCCGCCCACATCCAGAGTGGCCCCGTTTCCGCCTCCTAGCTGGAGAGGAGGGATCCTTTCCCTGCGTGGTCGTCAATGAATTTCCGGCGTTCCCCTCGCATCTCAAGAGGAGGCGCTCTCCACAGGAAATGCGAGAGGAACTCCAGGGTCGTGCCACCATTCCCAGAGTCCCCCAGATGTCTCAGTCCATTCCCGGGAAACCCTTTTTCCCTGCACTGCCTCGACTTTCAAGCCGAGGATCGACTCAACCACGGTGGCACGTGGGACAGCCCTGTGGGAAAGCCTCGTGGGAAAGCCTCGTGGGAAAGCCTCGAGGGAAAGCCACAGATCCCTTGATACACGCGAAGGGAAGCGTGACAGTGCTGCTACTGCTCGGGAGGAAAGAGCACGTGCATGCCCCACTCGAGACGAGGACTGATTCCCCTGGAGAGACTCCAGAAGTACCCCAAGATCCATGTCAACACTGGAGAGGAATCTTCAGTTTCCGGCACCCACTCCACACAAGATCTTAGGCGCCAGCATCTACGGGAGAGGAATCCCGAGAGGCCCCCGGGGAACTCGCATGGGGACTTGCCTTTCCTGAGGCCATCAGAGCGGTTCCTTGAGGTCCCCGTCGTAAGTCGAGAGCACCTGCCGCAACTCGAGAAAATCCAGGAGGTTTCCCCCTCCAGGCGAGATGAGGCCCATTTCCGCTGAGGTGTCTCGAGGCTAATCACACCTAAACTCTGGAACTTCCAAAGGGTCCTTCACACCCTTGCTGCAACTCAAGAAGTTCCCCGACATACCCGTCTCCACTCGAGAGGAAGCATGAGAGTCCCGCCCAAATCCAGAGGAGCCCCGTTTCCGCCTCCTAGCTCGAGGGGAGGGATCCTTTCCCAGCGTGGTCGGGAAAGAATTCCCGGCGTTCCCGTTGCATCTCAAGAGGAGGCGCTCTCCACAGGAAAGGCGAGAGGAACTCCAGGGTCTGGCCACCATTCCCAGAGTCCCCTGGAAGTCTCAATCCATTCCAGGGAAAGCTGTTTTCCCTGCACTGCCTCGACTTTCAAGCCGAGGATCGACTCACACAACGGTGGCACGTGGGACAGCCCTGTGGGAAAGCCTCGTGGGAAAGCCTCGAGTGAAAGACACAGATCCCTTGATCCACGAAAAGGGAAGCATGACACTGCTGCTACAGCTCGGGAGGAAATCGCACGTGCATGCCCCCACTCCAGACGAGGACTGATTCCACTGGGGAGACTCCAGAAGTACCCCCAGATCCATGTCACCTCTGGAGAGGAATCTTCAGGTTCAGGCACCGGCTCCACACAAGTTCTTAGGCCCCGGCATCGAAGGGAGAGGAATCCCGAGAGGCCCCCGAGCAACTCGCATGGGGACTGGCCTTTCCTGAGGCCCCCCGAGCGGGTCCCTGTGGCGTTCCCACGAGGCTTTCCCACGAGGCTTTCCCACAAGGCTTTCCCACAGGGCTGTCCCACGTGCCACCGTGTTGTGAGTCGATCCTCGGCTTGAAAGTCGGGGCAGTGCAGGGAAAACAGGTTTCCCTGGAATGGACTGAGACATCTGGGGAACTCTGGGAATGTGGCAGGACCCTGGAGTTCCTCTCGCCTTTCCTGTGGAGAGCGCCTCCACTTGAGATGTGACGGGAACGCTGGGAATTCTTTCCCGACCACGCAGGGAAAGGATCCCTCCTCTCGAGCTAGCAGGCGGAAACGGGGCCACTCTGGAATTAGGCACTCTGGAATTAAGCAGTTTCACGCTTCCCTTCGTGTTACTCATGAGTGGAGACCGGTATGTCGGGGAACTTCTTGAGGTGCAGCAAGGGTGTGAAGGACCCTTTGGAAGTTCCAGAAGTTAGGTGTGATTAGCCTCGAGACGCCTCAGCGGAAATGGGCCTCATCTTGCCTGGAGGGGAGAACCTCCTGGATTTTCTCGAGTTGCGGCTGGTGCTCTCGACTTACGACGGGGACCTCAGGGACCCGCTCTGGTGGCCTCAGGAATGGCCAGACCCCATGCGAGTATGCTCGGGGGCCTCTCGGGATTCCTCTCCCGTCTATGCCGGTGCCTAAGACCTTGTGTGGAGTCGGTGCATGAACCTGAGGATTCATCTCCAGTGCTGACATGGATCTTGGGGTACTTTTGGAGTCTCCCCAGGGGAGTCAGTCCTCGTCTCGAGTGGCGGCATGCACGTGCGCTTTCCTCCCGAGCTTTAGCAGCAGTGTCACGCTTCACTTCGCGTAGATCAAGGCATCTGTGGCTTTCCCTCGAGGCTTTCCCACGAGGCTTTCCCACAGGGTTGTCCCACGTGCCACCATGGTGGGTGTTGAACCTCGGTTTGAAAGTCGAGGCAGTGCAGGGAAAACAGGTTTCCCTGTAATAGACTGAGACATCTGGGGGGCTGTGGGAATGGTGGCACGACCCTGGAGTTCCTCTCGGCTTTCCTGTGGAGAGCGCCTACTCTTGAAATGCAACGGAAACGCCGGGAATTCTTTCCCGACAACGCAGGGAAAGGATCCCTCTTCTCGAGCTAGGAGGCGGAAACGGGGCTCCTCTGGATGTGGGCGGGTCTCTCGGGCTTCCTCTTGAGTGGAGACGGGTATGTCGGGGAACTGCTTGAGTTGCAGTAAGGCTGTGAAGGACCCTTTGGAAGTTCCAGAGGTTAGGTGTGATTAGCCTCGAGTAGCCTCAGCGGAAATGGGCCTCATCTCGCCTGGAGTGGACAACCTCCTGGATTTTCTCGAGTTGCGGCAAGTGCTCTCGACTTACGACGGGGACCACAGGGACCAGCTCTGGTGGCCTCAGGAAAGGCCAGTCCCCATGCGAGTTGCTCGGGAGCCTTTCGGGATTTCTCTCCCGTCGATGCTGGGGCCTAAGACCTTGTATGGAGTCGGTGCCGTAACCTGAGGATTCCTCTCCAGTGCTGACATGGAACTTGGGGTACTTCTGGAGTCTCCCCAGGGAGTCAGTCCTCTTCCTGAGTGGGGGCATGCACGTGCGCTTTCCTCCCGAGCTGTAGCAGCAGTGTCCCGCTTCTCCTCACATGGGTCAGGGGATCTGTGCCTTTCCCTCGAGGCTTTCCCAAACGGCTGTGCCACGTGCCACCGTGGTGTGTGTCAATATCGAACCTTGGCTTGAAAGTCGAGGCAGTGCAGGGAAAACAGGAT
The DNA here is from genome assembly GCF_001704415.2 of Capra hircus. NCBI lineage: Eukaryota > Metazoa > Chordata > Mammalia > Artiodactyla > Bovidae > Capra > Capra hircus. Next base: position 9,324 of record NW_017190969.1, read on the forward strand.
TCCCTGGAATGGACTGTGACATCTTGGGGACTCTGGGAATGGTGGCACGACCCTGGAGTTCCTCTCGCCTTTCCTGTGGATTGGGCCTCCTCTTGAGATGCGACGGGAACGCCAGGAATTCTTTGCCGGACCACGAAAGGAAATGATACCTCCTCTCGAGCAAGGAGGCAGAAACGGGGCTCTTCTGGATGTGGGCGGGACTCTCGTGCTTCCTCTTGAGTGGAGACGGGTATGTCGGGGAACTTCTTGAGTTGCAGCAAGGGATGTGAAGGACCCTTTGGAAGTTCCAGAGGTTAGGTGTGATTAGCCTTGAGTCGCCTCAGCGGTAATGGGCCTCATCTCGCCTGGGGGGGGAGAACCTCCTGGATTTTCTCGAGTTGCGGCTGGTGCTCTGGACTTACGTAGGGGACCTTAGGGACCCTCTCTGGTGGCCTCAGGAAAGGCCAGTCCCCATGCGAGTTGCTCGGGGGCCTCTCGGGATTCCTCTCCCTTCGATGCCGGGGATTAAGGCCTTGTGTGGAGTCGCTGCCGGAACCTGAGTATTCCTCTCCAGTGCTGACATGGATCTTGGGGTACTTCTGGAGTCTCCCCAGGGGAGTCAGACCTCTTCTAGAGTGGGGACATGCACGTGCAATTTCCTCCCGAGCTGTAGCAGCAGTGTCGCGCTTCCCTTCGGGTGGATCAAGGGATACGTGGCTTTCCCTTGAGGCTTTCCCACGAGGCTTTCCCACGAGGCTTTCCCACAGGGCTGTCCCACGTGCCACCGTGGTGTGAGTCAATCCTCGGCTTGAGAGTCGAGGCAGTACAGGGAAACAGGTTTCCCTGGAATGGCCTGAGACATCTGGCGGACTCTGGGAATGGTGGCAAGACCCTGGAGTTCCTCTTGCCTTTCCTGTGGTTGCGCCTCCTCTTGAGATGCGACTGGAACGCCGGGAATTCTTTCCGATAACGCAGGGAAAGGATCCTCCTCTCGAGCTATGAGGCGGAAACGGGCTCCTCTGGCTGTGGGCAAGACTCTCGTGCTTCCTTTTGAGTGGAGACGGGGTATTTCGGGGAACTTCTTGAGTTGCAGCTAGGGTTTGAAGGCCCCTTTGTTAAGTTCCAGACGCTTGTTGATTAGCCTCGAGACGCCTCGTCGGATATGGGCCTATCTCGCCTGGAGGGGAGAACCTCCTGGATTTTCTCGAGTTGCAGGCAGGAGCTTTCGACTTACGACTTGGACCTCAGAGACCCGCTCTGGTGGCCTCATGGAAAGGCCAGTCCCCATGCGAGTTGCTCGGGGGCCTCTCGGGATTTCCTCTCCCGTCGATGCCGGGGCCTAAGACCTTGTGTGGAGTCGGTGCCGGAACCTGAGGATTTCTCTCCTGTGCTGCAATGGATCTTGGGTACTTCTGGAGTCTCCCCAGGGGAGTCAGTCCTCTTCTCGAGTGGGGGCATGCACGGCGCTTTCCTCCGGAGCTGTAGCAGCAGTGTCACGCTTACATTTGCTTGGATCAAGGGGTCTGTGGCTTTCCCTCGAGGCTCTCCCACGAGGCTTTCCCACGAGGCTTTCACGAGGTTTCCCAAAGGGCTGTCCCACGGCCAGTGGTGTGAGTCGATCGGGCTTGAAAGGTGGCAGTGCAAGGGAAAACAGTTTTCCTGGAATGGACTGAGACATCTGGGGACTCGGGAATGTGGCACGACCCTGC
>NW_017190970.1:0-11011 GCF_001704415.2 Capra hircus
CTTCCTGGCTTCAGCTCTTCCCCTGCCTTGCCTTTGCACTTAGGTCCCAAGCGTCCTTGAGGAGGGCTAGGGCTGGTGGGTTGCACACTGCAAGGGCTCCAGCAGTGAAGAGCTCTGTCAGAGGGAAGCGAAAGGCAACAGCAGGGCTCTTCAGCGGTTGCTTGGCCGCCCAGACTCAGCGCCGCACGGAGAGCACCAGGTTCCAAGGGCCCCTGGCTGGTTTTGCAGCCCCACACCCAGAGGCTGACTCCGTGGGTGCCTAGAAAGTGTGTGACAGACGTAGGTTCCCTAGCACTCTCCTCCCCAGCAGAGACATGTGCAGGTGGTTGGGGCCTTATCCTGCGTGTCTGGGTTCCGCCCACAGCCCAACTCAGGGGAAGCAGCCCCTGAGGCAAGACCTGCTGGAGGAGCCCTGCGCGCCCGCCTGATAGGCGAGAGCACAGCCAGCAGGAAGCGAGCCTCCTCGGGGGAAGAGGAGGCAGCCAGCCCGTCAAGGAAAGCCCTGCTTGCACGGAGCTAAGTGGGCCTCCAGTACGGCAGAGCTCTAGCTCTGCTCAGAGCCCGATCTGGCAGAGTTTCTGGCGCGAGGCTGCTCTGCCGGGGGCTAGCCTTGCCAGACTTGCCTTGCTTTTAGGCTGCCTCCCAGGAAGGAGCAGGCAGCAGGAGCCTGGGAGACGCCACTGGCGCCTTTCTTGCCTCAGCTCCAATCCTGCCTTGCCTTTGCACTTAGGTCCCAGCTCCTTGGGAGCTTAGGGGCTGGTGGGTTGCACACTGCCAAGGGCTCCAGCAGTGAGAATCTGTCAGAGGGAAGGGAAGGGCAACTGCAGGGCTCCTCCAGCGGTTGCTTGGCGCCCAGATTCAGCGCCGCACGAGAGCACCAGGCTCCCAGGGCCCCTGGCTGGGTTTTCAGCCCCGCACACACGGAGGCTGATTCCTTGGGTGCCCAGAAAGTGTATGACAGACGTAGGTTCCCTAGCACTCTCCTCCCAGCAGAGACATGTGCAGGTGGTTGGGGCCTGATCCTGCGTGTCTGGGTTCCCGCCCACAGCCCAACTCAGGGGAAGCAGCCCTGAGGCAAGACCTGCTGGAGGAGCCCTGCGCCCGCCTGATAGGCGAGTGCACAGCCAGCAGGGAAGCGAGCCTCCTCGGGGGAAGAGGAGGCAGCCAGCCCCGTCAAGCGAAAGCCCTGCTTGCACGGAGCTAAGTGCGCCTCCAGTAGCAGAGCTCTAGCTCTGCTCAGAGCCCGATCTGGCAGAGTTCCTGGCGCGAGGCTGCTCTGCCGGGGCTAGCCTTGCCCAGACTTGCCTTGCTTTTAGGCTGCCTCCCAGGAAGGAGCAGGCAGCAGGAGCCTGGAGACGCCACTGGCGCCTTCCTTGCCTCAGCTCCAATCCTGCCTTGCCTTTGCACTTAGGTCCCAGTCCTCCTTAAGGAGGCTTAGGGGCTGGTGGGTTGCACACTGCCAAGGGCTCCAGCAGTGAGAAGCTCTGTCAGAGGGAAGGGAAGGGCAACTGCAGGGCTCCTCCAGCGGTTGCTTGGCCGCCCAGATTCAGCGCCGCACGGAGAGCACCAGGCTCCAGGGCCCCTGGCTGGGGTTTTCAGCCCCACACCGGAGGCTGATTCCTTGGGTGCCCAGAAAGTGTATGACAGACGTAGGTTCCCTAGCACTCTCCTCCCCAGCAGAGACATGTGCAGGTGGTTGGGGCCTGATCCTGCGTGTCTGGGTTCCTGCCCACAGCCCCAACTCAGGGGAAGCAGCCCCTGAGGCAAGACCTGCTGGAGGAGCCCTGCGCCCCCGCCTGATAGGCGAGTGCACAGCCAGCAGGGAAGCGAGCCTCCTCGGGGGAAGAGGAGGCAGCAAGCCCCGTCAAGCTGAAATCCCTGCTTGCACGAAGCTAAGTGCCTCCAGTACGGCAGATCTCTAGCTCTGTTCAGAGCCCGATCTGGCAGAGAGTTCCTGGCCCTGCTCTGCCGGGCGAGCCTTGCGCAGACTTGCCTTGCTTTAAGGCTCCCTCCCCAGGAAGGAGCAGGCTGTGTGAGGCTCGGAAACGCCACTGGCGCCTTCCTGGCTTCAGCTCTACCCCTGCCTTGCCTTTGCACTTAGGTCCCAAGCGTCCTTGAGGAGGGCTTAGGGGCTGGTGGGTTGCACACTGCCAAGGGCTCCAGCAGTGAAAGCTCTGTCAGAGGGAAGCGAAGGGCAACAGCAGGGCTCCTTCAGCGGTTCTTGGCCGCCCAGACAAAGCTCCGCACGGAGAGCACCAGGTTCCAAGGGCCCCTGGCTGGTTTTGCATCCCCACACTCCAGAGGCTGACTCCGTGGGTGCCTAGAAAGTGTGTGAGAGACGTAGGTTCCCTAGCACTCTCCTCCCAGCAGAGACATGTGCAGGTGGTTGGGGCCTTATCCTGCGTGTCTGGGTTCCCGCCCACAGCCTCAACTCAGGGGAAGCAGCCCCTGAGGCAAGACCTGCTGGAGGAGCCCTGCGCGCCCGCCTGATAGGCGAGAGCACAGCCAGCAGTGTAGCGAGCCTCCTCGGGAGAAGAGGAGGCAGCCGAGCCCAGTCAAGAGGAAAGCCCTGCTTGCACGGAGCTAAGTGGCCTCCAGGGCAGAGCTCTAGCTCTGCTCAGAGCCCCGATCTGGCAGAACCAGAACAGAGCTCTCACTGCTGAAGCCCTTGGCAGTGTGCAACCCACCACCCCCTAACCTCCCAACCACGCCTGCACCTATGTGCAAAGGCAAGGCAGGATTGGAGCTGAGGCAAGGAAGGCACCACGTGGCGTCTCCCAGGTCGCTCAGACGCTCCTTCCTGGGGAGGAGCCTAAAAGCAAGGCAAGTCTGGGCAGGCGGAGCCCGGCCAGAGCAGCCTCGCGCCAGGAAACTCTGCCAGATCGGGGCTCTGAGCAGAGCTAGAGCTCTGCCGTACTGGAGGCGCACTTAGCTCCGTGCAAGCAGGGCTTTCCTTGACTGGGCTCGGCTGCCTCCTCTTCTCCCCGAGGAGGCTCGCTACACTGCTGGCTGTGCTCTCGGCCTATCAGGCGGGCGCGCAGCGGGCTCCTCCAGCAGGTCTTGCCTCAGGGGCTGCTTCCCCTGAGTTGAGGCTGTGGGCGGAACCAGACACGCAGGATAAGGCCCCAACCACCTGCACATGTCTCTGCTGGGGAGGAGAGTGCTAGGGAACCTACGTCTCTCACACACTTTCTAGGCACCCACGGAGTCAGCCTCTGGGAGTGTGGGGATGCAAAACCCAGCCAGGGGCCCTTGGAACCTGGTGCTCTCCGTGCGGAGCTTTGTCTGGGCGGCCAAGGAACCGCTGAAGGAGCCCTGCTGTTGCCCTTCGCTTCCCTCTGACAGAGCTTTCACTGCTGGAGCCCTTGGCAGTGTGCAACCCACCAGCCCCTAAGCCCTCCTCAAGGACGCTTGGGACCTAAGTGCAAAGGCAAGGCAGGGGTAGAGCTGAAGCCAGGAAGGCGCCAGTGGCGTTTCCGAGCCTCACACAGCCTGCTCCTTCCTGGGGAGGGAGCCTTAAAGCAAGGCAAGTCTGCGCAAGGCTCGCCCTATGGCAGAGCATCTTGGTGCCAGGAACTCTGCCAGATCGGGCCTCTGAACAGAGCTAGAGATCTGCCGTACTGGAGTCGCACTTAGCTTCGTGTAAGCAGGGATTTCAGCTTGACGGGGACTTGCTGCCTCCTCTTCCCCCGAGGAGGCTCGCTTCCCTGCTGGCTGTGCACTCGCCTATCAGGCGGGGCGCAGGGCTCCTCCAGCAGGTCTTGCCTCAGGGGCTGCTTCCCCTGAGTTGGGGCTGTGGGCAGGAACCCAGACACGCAGGATCAGGCCCCAAACACCTGCACATGTCTCTGCTGGGGAGGAGAGTGCTAGGGAACCTACGTCTGTCATACACTTTCTGGGCACCCAAGGAATCAGCCTCCGTGTGTGCGGGGCTGAAAACCCCAGCCAGGGGCCCTGGGAGCCTGGTGCTCTCCGTGTGGCGCTGAATCTGGGCGGCCAAGCAACCGCTGGAGGAGCCCTGCAGTTGCCCTTCCCTTCCCTCTGACAGAATTCTCACTGCTGGAGCCCTTGGCAGTGTGCAACCCACCAGCCCCTAAGCTCTCCTTAAGGAGGACTGGGACCTAAGTGCAAAGGCAAGGCAGGATTGGAGCTGAGGCAAGAAAGGCGCCAGTGGCGACTCCCAGGCTCCTGCTGCCTGCTCCTTCCTGGAGAGGCAGCCTAAAAGCAAGGCAAGTCTGGGCAAGGCTAGCCCCCGGCAGAGCAGCCTCGCGCCAGGAACTCTGCCAGATCGGGGCTCTGAGCAGAGCTAGAGCTCTGCCGTACTGGAGGCGCACTTAGCTCCGTGCAAGCAGGGCTTTCAACTTGACGGGGCTGGGCTGCCTCCTCTTCCCCCGAGGAGGCTCGCTTCCCTGCTGGCTGTGCACTCGCCTATCAGGCGGGGGCGCAGGGCTCCTCCAGCAGGTCTTGCCTCAGGGGCTGCTTCCCCTGAGTTGGGGCTGTGGGCAGGAACCCAGACACGCAGGATCAGGCCCCAACCACCTGCACATGTCTCTGCTGGGGAGGAGAGTGCTAGGGAACCTACCTCTGTCATACACTTTCTGGGCGCCCACGGAATCATGCCTCCGGGTGTCCGGGGATGAAGACCCCAGCCAGGGGCCCTGGGAGCCTGGTGCTCTCCTTGCGGCGCTGAATCTGGGCGTCCAAGCAACCGCTGGAGGAGCCCTGCAGTTGCCCTTCCCTTCCCTCTGACAGAGTTCTCACTGCTGGAGCCCTTGGCAGTGTGCAACCCACCAGCCCCTAGCCCTCCTTAAGGAGGAATGGGACCTAAGTGCAAAGGCAAGGCAGGATTGGAGCTGAGGCAAGGAAGGCGCCAGTGGCGTCTCCCAGGCTCCTGCTGCCTGCTCCTTCCCAGGGAGGCAGCCTAAAAGCAAGGCAAGTCTGGGCAAGGCTAGCCCCCGGCAGAGCAGCCTCGCGCAAGGAACTCTGCCAGATCGGGGCTCTGAGCAGGGCTAGAGCTCTGCCGTCCTGGAGTCGCACTTAGCTCCGTGCAAGCAGGGCTTTCCGCTTGACGGGGCTGGGCTGCCTCCTCTTCCCCCGAGGAGGCTCGCTACACTGCTGGCTGTGCTCTCGCCTATCAGGCGGGTGCGCAGGGCTCCTCCAGCAGGTCTTGCCTCAGGGGCTGCTTCCCCTGAGTTGGGGCTGTGGGCGGGAACCCAGACATGCAGGATCAGGCCCCAACCACCTGCACATGTCTCTGCTGGGGAGGAGAGTGGCGGGGAACCTACGTCTGTCACACACTTTCTAGGCACCCATGGAGTCAGCCTCTGGGTGTTCGGGGCTGCAAAACCCAGCCAGGGGCCCTTGGAACCTGGTGCTCTCCGTGTGGCGCTGAGTCTGGGCGGCCAAGCAACCGCTGAAGGAGCCCTGCTGTTGCCTTTCGATCCCTCCTACAGAACTCTCACTTCTGGAGCCCTTGGTAGTGTGCAACCCACCAGCCCCTGAGCCCTCCTCAAGGACGCTTGGGACCTAAGTGCAAAGGCAAGGCAGGGGAAGAGCTGAAGCCAGGAAGGCGCCAGTGGCGTCTCCCAGCCTCACACAGCCTGCTCCTTCCTAGGGAGGGAGCCTAAAAGCAAGGTAAGTCTGGGCAAGGCTCGCCCATGGCAGAGCAGCCTCGCGACGGGAACTCTGCCAGATCGGGGCTCTGAGCAGAGCCAGAGCTCTGCCGTACTGGAGGCGCACCTAGCTCCCTGCAAGGAGGGCTTTCAAACCCCAAACAATGAACCACATACCCCAAACCCCGAACCACATACCCAAACATGGTACCCGAACCCCAAACCCCATATCCTGAATCTGAACCCCTATCCCAACCGCAAACCCCAAACCCTGAACAGGGAACTCCAAACCCCTTACCCGAACTCAAAACCCCTAACCCAATCCCCAAACTCCGAACCCCAAACACCTAACCCGTACCGTGAACCCCTAACCCTAACCCAAACCCCTAACCCGAGCCCTAAACCCCAAACCCAAACCCCGACCCTCAAGCCCCGAACCGCAAATCCTGAAACACGTAGCCCAAACCCCGAATCCATAACTCCGAACCCCAATCCAGAACCCAACCCCGAACCCCAAACCACTAGCCCGAACCCCAAACCCAAACCCAAACCGCACACCCCTAAACCGAACCCCAAACCCTGAACCCAAACCCCTAACCTGTACCCCCACCCCACACCCCGAACCCGAACCCCAAACCCCTAACCCGAATCGCAAACCCCTAACCTGAACCCCAAATCCCAAACCCCAATCCCAAACCGCAAACACCAAAACCGAACCCTAAACCCGAAACCCCAACCCCCAAACCCAAACTCCAAACTGCTAACCCGAACCCCAAACCCCAAACCCCTAACCGGAACCCCAAACCTCAAATCCAAAACCGCACACCCCAAACCTCTAAGCCGAACCCCGAACTGCCAACCCTAATTCCTAACCCGAACAGCAAAACTCGAAACTGCACCTCACACCCCCAACCCCAAACCATGAACCCAATCCCCTGAACCCCAAACCCCAAACCTCAAATCTCGACCCCCGAACCACAAACCTCACATACTCAACCCCTAATCGGAACCTCAAACCCGAATCCCCAAACCCCAAACCCAAATCCTAAACCCCTAATCCCTAACCCAAACCGTCAACCCAGAAACCGAACCCCTAATCCCCAACCCCCAACCCTCAACCCAAACCCCAAACCCATAACTGGAACCCCAAACCGCGAACCCCTCACCCAAATCCCAAACTCCAAACCCCAAACCCCTAAGCCTTAACCTAAACTGCCAACCCCTAACCCGAACCGAGAATCCCTACCCCGAACCCCAAACCCCAAATCCTAACCGCGAACCCCTAACCCAAACCCCAAACCCAAACCGCGAACCCCAAACCCCTAACCCGAATCCCAAATCCCCAACCCCAACCGTGAACCTCAAACCCCAAACCCCTAACCCTAACCTCAAACCCCAAACCCCAACTGCAAACCTCTAAACCAATCCGAGAACCCCTAACCTGATCCCCAAACCCCAAACCCAAGCCCCAAACTCAAACCGCGAGCCCCAAACCCAAACCCTTAACCCGATCCTCAACCCCAAACCCCAACTGCAAACCCCTAAATCTGAAACCGAGAACCCATAACCTGATCCCCAAACCCCAAACCCCTAAGCTGAACCTTGAACCCCTAATCGGAACCCCAAACCCCAAACGAGAACCGCGAACCCGGAACCCCAAACCCTGAACTCCAAACCCCAAACCCGAACCCTGAACCCTAACCCGAACCCGAATCCAAACCCTAAGAAGGGAGGGGATTCCCGTAACCCGAACTCTGAACCTGAACCCTAACAAGTTGAGGGGATGCCGGCACCCTAACCCTAACCCTAACCCTAACAATAAAACTCTAAAAAGGAAAAGAAACTTTTCTGGCCTAAAGCCCCGCCCTTGCGGTCCCCCATCCGCTCAAAGCAAAAAAGGCAAGCCCGGACTGGAACTTCTGACCCACAAAGCCAGATTGCATGTTTACTCGGCCGTCAGCCTAACCGCTATGCTAACAAAGCCCCCCGGGTTTCATGCTGCTCCCAGGCACTCTTCAAGCCTCGGCCCGCCAGGGCAGGCTAATAAAGAACTATGGGCCCCATTAGCGCTCACTTTAAGCCCTAACCGTAACCTGAACCCTGACCCTGACCTGAACCCTAACCCAAACCCGAACTCTAAGAAGAGGGGGGTTCCCCGAATTCTAACCCTAACCCCGAACCCGAACCCGAGCGAGTTGGGGGTTGCCCGAACCCTAACCCTAAGCTTCACAATAAACCTCTAAAATCAAAAGAAACTTGTCTGGTCTAAGCCCCGCCTCTTGTGGTCCCCCGCCCCCTAAAAGGGAAAGAGTTAAACCCGGGACTTGAACTCCTGACCTACAGACCCTAGTCTGCCTGACTTACCAGCCTGCCTAACCGCTATGGCTACAGAGGCTTGCTGTTTCAGGCAGCGCTCCCGGGCCCTCTTCAAGCCTCTGCGCGCCAGGGTCTGGCTCTATAGAATATCATGGCTGTCCTAGGTCATCTTTGCTTCTTATCCCTAAATCATAGACAGATCAGCTGAGAAAAAGCTTGGGTTGTCTCGGTGGGGTGGATCTGCTTGTCCTTGTGTTTCCCCTGGAGGCAGTCGCGGTCCCGCGGGCCTGGCCTGGCAGGGGGCGTGGGGGCGGGGCGCACCGTGCGCGCGTCGGGGGCGGGGCGAGCCTGGCGGCTGGTCAGGGCGCGGCTCACGGGAGCGGGTCTGGGGCGGGGTGAACATGGCGGCGCCTCGGGGCCAGGGGTCCCCAGTTGTGCTCTCAGGGCTCGCCATTGCAGCTGGGACTGCTCGTTTCGTGGGCTCCTGGGTCCCCGTCGATTGGCATCCAGCGAGCAGAGCGCAGGGCTGTGGACCACAGGTAAGGGAACTCGGACTCGGCGGAGCAGGGAACCATGTCTTCTGCCCTTTGTTTGCAGTCTCGGAGCCGACTGAAATGGCGATCGCAGAAAAGCCTCGCCTTTGGGGCCGAGGGTTTTACCGCTTCAACCCCTTTGCATACAGCTCAGACCCGCGCGCTTTTCCCAAGGCAGCCGAGTGTATTGCTTCCCTACAGGGCCTGCGGTACGAGGATAAGACAGGCCAGGAAGGCCAGGGGTGGGTCCTCAGACAGAGGAATAAACTGGCTATATGACTTTATTGCAGAGGCAGGGAGAAATAAGTACGGGTCTGGCAACAGTTGGTCACAGTTGTGATCTTGTTTCTCCTGTCTTGGAGAGAAACGTCCCCTGCAGTTTATTTCTCTTCTGAGCCCTGCCTTCCTGGCTGTTATCCTCTCCAGGCCTGTAGGAAGCAATACACTCGCTGCTTGGGAAAAGCGCGCGGGTCTGAGCTGTATGCAAAGGGGTGAAGCGGTAAAACCCTCGGCCCCAAAGGCGAGGCTTTTCTGCGATCGCCATTTCAGTCCGGCTCCGAGACTGGCAAAACAAAGGGCAGAAGACATGGTTCCCTGCTCCGCCGAGTCCGAGTTCCCTTACCTGTGGTCCACAGCCCTGCGCTCTGCTCGCTGGATGCCAATCGACGGGGACCCAGGAGCCCACGAAACGAGCAGTCCCCAGCTGCAATGGCGAGCCCTGAGAGCACAACTGGGGACCCCTGGCCCCGAGGCGCCGCCATGTTCACCCCGCCCCAGACCCGCTCCCGTGAGCCGCGCCCTGACCAGCCCGCCCAGGCTCGCCCGCCCCCGACGCGCGCACGGTGCGCCCCGCCCCCACGCCCCCTGCCAGGCCAGGCCCGCGGGACCGGCGACTGCCTCCAGGGGAAACACAAGGACAAGCAGATCCACCCCACCGGAGACAACCCAAGCTTTTTCTCAGCTCATCTGTCTATGATTTAGGGATAAGAAGCAAAGATGACCTAGGACAGCCATGATATTCTATAGAGCCAGACCCTGGCGCGCAGAGGCTTGAAGAGGGCCCGGGAGCGCTGCCTGAAACAGCAAGCCTCTGTAGCATAGCGGTTAGGCAGGCTGGTAAGTCAGGCAGACTAGGGTCTGTAGGTCAGGAGTTCAAGTCCCGGGTTTAACTCTTTCCCTTTTAGGGGCGGGGGACCACAAGAGGCGGGGCTTAGACCAGAAAAGTTTCTTTTGATTTTAGAGGTTTATTGTGAAGCTTAGGGTTAGGGTTCGGGCAACCCCCCAACTCGCTCGGGTTCGGGTTCGGGGTTAGGGTTAGAATTCGGGGAACCCCCCTCTTCTTAGAGTTCGGGTTTGGGGTTAGGGTTCAGGTCAGGGTCAGGGTTCAGGTTACGGTTAGGGCTTAAAGTGAGCGCTAATGGGCCCATAGTTCTTTATTAGCCTGCCCTGGCGGGCCGAGGCTTGAAGAGTGCCTGGGAGCAGCATGAAACCCGGGGGGCTTTGTTAGCATAGCGGTTAGGCTGACGGCCGAGTAAACATGCAATCTGGCTTTGTGGGTCAGAAGTTCCAGTCCGGGCTTGCCTTTTTTGCTTTGAGCGGATGGGGGACCGCAAGGGGCGGGCTTAGGCCAGAAAAAGTTTCTTTTTCTTTTAGAGTTTTATTGTTAGGGTTAGGGTTAGGGTTAGGGTGCCGGCATCCCCTCAACTTGTTAGGGTTCAGGTTCAGAGTTCGGGTTACGGGAATCCCCTCCCTTCTTAGGGTTTGGATTCGGGTTCGGTTTAGGGTTCAGGGTTCGGGTTTGGGGTTTGGAGTTCAGGGTTTGGGGTTCCGGGTTCGCGGTTTCGTTTGGGTTTGGGGTTCCGATTAGGGGTTCAAGGTTCAGCTTAGGGTTTTGGGGTTTGGGATCAGGTTATGGTTCTCGGTTCAGATTAGGGGTTTGGGTTGGGGTATCGGGGGGTTTGGGTTTGGGCTCGCGGTTTGGTTTGGGTTTGGGGCTTGGGGTTTGGGTTTGGGGATCAGGTTAGGGGTTCTCGGATTGGTTTAGAGGTTCGCAGTTGGGGTTGGGGTTTGAGGTTAGGTTAGGGGTTTGGGGTTTGAGTTCACGGTTGGGGTTGGGGATTTGGATTCGGGTTAGGGGTTTGGGTTCGGTTTGGTTTGGGGTTGGTTAGGGGTTCGCGGTTAGGATTTGGGGTTTGGGGTTCGGGTAGGGATTCTTTCGGGTTAGGGGTTGGCAGTTTAGGTTAAGGCTTAGGGTTTGGTTTGGAGTTTGGGATTTGGGTGAGGGTTTCGCGTTTGGGGTTCAGTTATGGGTTTGGGGTTTGGGTTGAGGGTTGGGGGTTGGGGATTAGGGGTTCGGTTTCTGGGTTGACGGTTTGGGTTAGGGATTAGGGGTTTAGGATTTGGGTTTGGGGTTTGGGGATTCGGGTTTGAGGTTCCGATTAGGGTTGAGTATGTGAGGTTTGTGGTTCGGGGGTCGAGATTTGAGGTTTGGGGTTTGGGGTTCAGGGGATTGGTTCATGGTTTGGGGTTGGGGGGTGTGAGGTGCAGTTT
>NW_017190971.1:0-11010 GCF_001704415.2 Capra hircus
TCAGGGTCTTGTGTCTCCCTGCAGTTTCCTGGCCTTGCAAACACATTCCTAGGTGAGAGCAGTCCTGCCCATGGGGAAGCAGGCTGCGGGAGTGTGTCTGAGGGGGCCAGGTGTCATGCTGGGGTCACCTGGTCGAGGGCACCTTGCACCTCCAATGGACCCCAGGCAAGGAGTTGCAGGCCACCTCCTTGCTTCTGAAATCCCAAAATGGGGAGCAAAGCTCGCTCTGTCAGAGGGAAGAAAACAGCAACAGGATGGATTTTCAACCAGTTGCTAGGCTGTTCTGCGTTAGGGCTCCAAGGAAGGAAAATGCGAATTTTAGCCCCTACGACTGGTATCCAGGTGGGCTCCCAGGATGATTTCCCCGCAGGATCCAAGAACGTTCCAGACAGACCTGGGCTCACTAGCTCCCTCCTGCAGAGGAAACATGAGAGAACAGCTATTTGGAGGTTGCTTTGACTTCCCCGGGAGGGTAGGATCCCTCCCTGTGTGCAGGGCCTCAGGGGCCATTGCTGCTGAGAAATGCCCTCGAAGCCAGACCTTTCCAGCCTTGTATGACTCAGCACGGAGGAGACTGGAAAAGCTCTCTTCCTTGGAGGAAGGAAAGGCAGCCCCAGAGAGTGTGTTTTCACACCTGTATCTTGCAGCAAGTGTTTGGCGTCTCAGACGTCAGACCTCCAGGCCTGCTCCAACGGCCTCAGTTCCAGAGTCAGGGCCGTGTGTCTCCCTGCATTTTCTGAGCCTTGGGAACACATTCCTAGGTCAGAACAGTCCTGCCCATGGGGAAGGAGGCTGCGGGAGTGTGTCTGAGGGGTCGGGTGCCATGCTGGGGTCCAATAGACCCGGTACCTCCAATAGACCCCAGGACAACAGCGGTGGGGCTCCCTGGCTTCCGAAATGCCAAAGCGAGAAGCAAAGCTAGCTCTATCAGAAGGAAGAAAAGAGCAATCGGATGGATGTTCAGGCTGTTGCTGGGCCGCACCACTTCAGGGTCCCCCGAGAGGAACAGGCGCCCTGTGGCCCCTAGGTCCGATATGCAGGTTAACACACAGGGTGTGTCCCCATAGGAGCCAAGAATTTTCCTGACAGACCTAGGCTCACTAGAGCTCTCCCACAGGGCAAAAGGGGTAGAACAGACTGTGGATGTGACTCTGCCTTTCACAGCGAGCATGGGGCCCTCCCTACAGCCCCGGGCTCCAGGGAAAATTGTCCCTGAAAAATGACCTCCAAGAAGCGCTTTTCCAGCAGGCTGGGATGCAGAGTTCACAGGATGCGGGGAAAGTGATCGTCCTTCAGGGAAGAAGAGGCAGCCACCCAGTGTGTGTTTGCAAGCCTGTATTTGGAAGAAACTGGTTAGCTTCTTCAAGGGGAGACCTCCAGGTCTGCTCAGAGGACCGAAATTCCAGAGGCAGCACCATGCATCTCCCCTGTCCTTTCTGAGCCTTGGAAAGACATTCCTAGCTTATAGCGGTATTGCTCATGAAGAAGCAGGATGCAGGAATGTGTCAGACATGACTGGGTGCCTTCCTGGGTTCAGCTCCGTGAGGGGCCTTTCCACTCAAATTAGGTCCCATGCCTCCTTGGGGAGGAAGGGGGCCGCTTGCCTCCAAATTGCCAAAGGCTGGAACAAAGCTAGTTCTATCAGAGGTAAGAAAAGAGCAATTGGATGGATGTGGAAGCTGTTGCTGGGCCGCACTGCTTCAGGCCCCCACCCCTGCCCCCGAGAGAAACAGGCGCCCTGTGGCCCCTAGGTCCTGGATGCAGTTTCACACATAGAATGTGTCCCCATAGGAGCCAAGAATTTTCCTGACAGACCTAGGCTCACTAGAGCTCTCCTACAGAGCAAAGGGGATGGGACAGATGTGTGGCTGTGGCTCTGCCTTTCCCTGGGAGTGTGGAGCCGCTCCCTATGGCCCGGGCTCCAGGGGAAGTTGCCCCTGAATAATGACCTCCAAGAAGCGCTTTTCCAACTGGCTGAGACGTGGAGTTCTCAGGATGCAGGGAAAGCGAGTGTCCTTCGGGGAAGCAAAGGCAGTCACCTGTTATCATGACTTACTAGAATAGTAGGTACCTTCTCCGGTTGGGCAGAGGCCTTCCCTACCTGATCTGAAAAAGAAAACGAAGTAGCTCGCTGATTTGAGAAATAATTCCCAGACTTGGGTTTCCAACCAGTATAGAATCCGACAATGGCCCTGTCTTTGTAGCCGCGTTAATTAACAGGTATGTGAAGCTCTAAATATCAGTGGAAATTACATACAGCATATAGGCCCCAGTGTTCTGGAATGGTGGAAAGAAACAACCAAACTCTTGAAGAGACACTTTCAAAATGGATCATAGAGACTGACTGTACATGGATGGGCTTGCTTCCGGCAGACTTACTCATATTATGGGTAACCGCACGTTCCGATAGTTGTTGTCCTTATGAAATTTTCTATGGGAGACCCCTCCCACAGTGAGGCAGGTGTTAGCAGATTTGCCACAAGTAAGGGGGTGGGATTTCACAGCAGATGGAACAATTAGGTAAGGTAATAAATCAGGTAACTAAGTTTGTATAAAAAAGAATATCATTCCCCTTGAGGAACAGATTCATGAATTTGTGCTCAGTGATCAGGTGTGGCTCAATGACTGGAAACACAATTCCCTGGCCTGACATCGGAAAGGTCCTTATACTGTTGTTTTAGCCACAATTCTGAAAGAGATGGGAATACCAGACCACCTAACCTGCCTCTTGAGAAATCTGGATGAAGGTCAGGAAGCAACAGTTAGAGCAGGACATGGAACAACAGACTGGTTCCAAAAAGGAAAAAGAGTATGCAAAGGCTGTATATTGTCACCCTGTTTATTTAACTTCTATGCAGAGTACATCATGAAAAATGCTGGGATGGAAGATACATGAGCTGGAATCAAGATTGCCTGTAGAAATATCAATAAACTTAGATATGCAGATGACACCACCATTATGGATAAATGTGAAGAGGAACGGGTATGTCGGGGAACTTCTTGAGTTGCAGCAAGGGTGTGAAGGACCCTTTGGAAGTTCCAGAGGTTAGGTGTGGTTAGTCTCGAGATGCTCAGCAGAAATGGGCTCATGTCGCCTGGAATGGAGAGGCTCCTGGATATTCCCGAGTTTCAGCAGGTGCTCTCGAGTTACGACAGGGACTTCAGGGACCCGCTCTGGCGGCCGCAGGAAACGCCAGTCATCATGCGTGTTGCTAGGGGCCTCTCGTGATTCCTCTCCCGTCGATGCCGGGGCCTAAGACCTTGTGTGGAGTCGGGGCCGGAACCTGAGGATTCCTCTCCAGTGCTGACATGGATTTTGTGGTACTTCTCGAGTCTCCACAAGGGAGTCAGGCCTCGTCTCGAGTGGGGGCATGAGCGTGACATTTCCTCCCATGCTGTAGCAGCAGTGTCACGCTTCCCCATCCCTGGACCAAGGGATCTGTGGCTTTCCCTCGAGTCTTTCCCTCTAGGCTTTCCCACAGGGCTGTCCCACGTGTGACGGTGGTGTGAGTCGATCCTCGGCATGAAGGCCAAGGCAGTGCAGGGAAAACAGGTTCCTGTGGAATGGACTGAGACATCTGGGTGAGTCTCGGAATGGTGGCACGACCCTGTAGTTCCTCTCCCCTTTCCTTTGGAGAGCGCCTCCTCTTGAGATGCGATGGGAATGCCGGGAATTCTTTCCCGACCAATCATGGAAAGGATCGCACATCTCGAGCTACGAGCCGGAAACGGAGCTCCTCTGGATGTGGCCGGGACACTCGTGCTTCCTCTTGAGTGGAGACGGGTATGTTGGGGAACTTCTTGATTTGCAGCATGACTGTGAAAGACTCTTTGGAAGTTCCAGAGGTCACGTGTGATTAGCCTCGAGACACCTCAGGGGAAACGGGCCTCATCTTGCCTGGAGGGGAGAACCACCTGGATTTTACCGTGTTGCGGCAGGTGCTCTCGACTTACGACGGGGACCTCAGGGATCCGCTCTGGTGGCCTCAGGAAATTCCAGTCCCCATGCGAGTTGCTCGGGGCCCTCTCCGGATTCCTCTCCGTCGATGCCGGGGCCTCAGACCTTACATAGAGTCGGTGCAGTAACCTGAGGATTCCTCTCCAGTGCTGACATGGATCTTGGTGTACTTCTGGAGTCTCCCCAGGGGAGTCAGTCCTCGTCTCGAGTGGGGGCATGCACGTGCGCTTTCCTCCCGTGCTGTAGCAGCAGTGTCGCTCTTACCGTCGCGTGGATCAAGGGATCTGTGGCTTTCCCTCAAGGCTTTCCCACGAGGCTTTCCCACGAGGCTTTGCCACAGGGCTCTCCCACGTGCCACAGTGGTGTGAGTCGATCCTTGGCTTGAAAGTCGAGTCAGTGCGGGGAAACAGGTTTCCCTGGAATAGACTGAAACATCTGGGGGACTCGGAGAATGGTGGCATGTCCCTGGAGTTCCTCTCACCTTTCCTGTGGAGAACGCCTCCTCTTGAGATGCGACGGGAACGCCGGGAATTCTTTCCCGACCGCACAGGGAAAGGATCCCTCCTCTCGAGCTATGAGGGGGAAACGGGGCTCCTCTGGATGCGGGCGGAACTATCGTGCTTCCTCTTGAGTGGAGACGGGTATGTCGGGGAACTTCTTGATTTGCTGCAAGGGTGTGAAGGACCCTTTGGAAGTTCCAGAGTTTAAGTGTGCTTAGCCTTGAGATGTGTCAGCGGAAATAGGCTTCATTTTGCCTGGAGGGGAGAACATCCTTGATTTTCTCCAGTTGCGGCAGGTGCTCTCGACTTACGACGGGGACCGCAGGACCTCCACATCCAGAGGAGCCCTGTTTCCCCCTGCTAGCTCGAAAGAAGTGATCTTTTCCCTGCGTGGTCGGGAAAGAATTCCCGGCATTCCCGTCGCATCTCAAGAGGAGGCGCTCTCCACAGGAAAGGCGAGAGGAACTCCAGGGTCGTGCCACATTCACAGAGTTCCCCAGATGTCTCACTCCATTTCAGGGAAACCTGTTTTCCCTGCACTGCCTCGACTTTCAAGCGGAAGATCGACTCACACCACGGTGGCACATGGGACAGCCCTGTGGGAAAGCCTCGTGGGAAAGCCTCGTGGGAAAGCCTCGAGGGAAAGCCATAGATCCCTTGATCCACGCTAAGGGAAGCGTGACAGTGCTGCTACAGCTCGGGAGGAAAGCGCACGTGCATGCCCCCACTCGAGACGAGGACTGACTCCCCTGGGGAGACTCCAGAAGTCCCCCAAGGTCCATGTCAGCACTGGAGAGGAATACTCAGTTTCCGGCACCGACTCGACACAAGGTCTTAGGCCCCGGCATCGACGGGAGAGGAATCCCGAGAGGCCCCAGAGCTACTCGCATGGGGACTGGCCTTTCCATGGGCCACCAGAGCGGCTCCCTGACATCCCCGTCTTAAGTCGAGAGCACCTGCCGCCACTCGAGAAAATCCAGGAGGTTCTCCCCTCCAGGCGAGTGAGGCCCATTACCGCTGAGGGCTCTCGAGGCTAATCACACCTTACCTCTGGAACTTCCAGAGGGTCCTTCACACCCTTGCTGCAACTCAAGAAGTTCCCCGACATACCGTCTCCACTCGAGAGGAAGCACGAGAGTCCCGCCCACATCCAGAGGAGCCCCGTTTCCGCCTCCTAGCTCCAGAGGAGGGATCCTTTCCCTATGTCGTCGGGAAAGAATTCCCGGCGTTCCCGTCGCATCTCAAGAGGAGGCGCTCTCCACAGGAAAGCGAGAAGAACTCCAGTGTCGTATCATCATTCCCAGAGTCCCCCAGATGTCTCAGTCCATTCCAGGGAAACCTGTTTTCCCTGCACTGCCTCGACGTTCAAGCCGAGGATCGACTCACCCACGGTGGCACGTGGGACAGCTCTGTGGGAAAGCCTCGTGGGAAAGCCTCGTGGGAAAGCCTCGTGGGAAAGCCACAGATCCCTTGATCCACACTAAGGGACCGTGACACTGCTGCTACAGCTCGGGAGGAAAGTGCACGTGCATGCCCCCACTGGAGACGAGGACTGACTCCCCTCGGTAGACTCCAGAAGTACCCAAGGTCCATGTCAACACTGGAGAGGAATCCTCAGGTTCTGAACCGACTCCACACAAGATCTTAGGCCCCGGATCGACAGAAGAGGAATCTCGAGTGTCCCCCGAGCAACTCGCATGGGGACTTGCCTTTCCTGAGGCCACCAAAGCGGGTGTCGGAGGAACCGTGGTAAGTGGAGAGCACCAACCCCAACTCGAGAGCAACCAGGAGGTTCTCCCCGCCAGGCGTGATGAGGCCCATTTCCTCTGAGGAGTCTCGAGGCTAATCACACCTAACCTCTGGAACTTCCAAAGGGTCCTTCACACCCTTGCTGCAACTCAAAAAGTTCCCCGACATACCCGTCTCCACTCGAGAGGAAGCGAGAGAGTCCCGCCCAAATCCAGAGGAGCCCCGTTTCTTCCTCATACCTCGAGAGGAGGGATCCTTTCCCTGTGTGGTCGGGAAAGAATTCCTGGCCTTGCTGTCACATCTCAAGAGGAGGCGCTCTCCACAGGAAAGGCGAGAGGAACTCCAGGGTCGTGCCACCATTCCCAGATTCCCCCGGATGTCTCTGTCCATTCCAGGGAAAACTGTTTTCCTTGCACTGCCTCGACTTTCAAGCCGAGGATCGACTCACACCACGGTGGCACGTGGGACAGCCCTGTGGGAAAGCCTCGTGGGAAACCCTCATGGGAAAGCCTCGAGGGAAAGCTACAGTTCCCTTGATCCACCGCGAAGGGAAGTGCGACCACTGCTGCTACAGCTCGGGAGGAAAGCGCACGGTGCATGCCCCCACTTGAGACGAGGACTGACTCCCCTGAGGAGACTCCAGAAGTACCCCAAGATCCATGTCAGCACTGGAGAGGAATGCTCAGGTTCCGGCAACAACTCTGACACAAGATCTTAGGCCCCCGGCATCCACGGGAGAGGAATCCTGAGAGGCCCCCGAGCAACTCGCATGGGGACTGGCCTTTCCTGAGGCCACCAGAGCGGGTCCCTGAGGTCCCCGTCGAAAGTCGAGAGCACTTTCCGCAACTCGAGAAAATCCAGGAGGTTCTCCCCTCCAGGCGAGATTAGGCCCATTTCCGCTGAGGCGTCTCGAGGCTAATCACACCTAACCTCTGGAACTTCCAAAGGGTCCTTCACACCCTTGCCTTCAACTCAAGAAGTTCCCCGACATACCCGTCTCCACTCGAGAGGAATCACGAGAGTCCCGCCCAAATCCAGAGGAGCCACGTTTCCACCTAATGGATCGAGAGGAGGGATCCTTTCCCTGCGTGTTCGGGAAAGAATTCCCGCGTTCCCGTCGCATCTCAAGAGGAGGTGCTCTCCACAGGAAAGGCGAGAGGAACTCCAGGGTCGTGCCACCATTCCCAGAGTTCCCCAAATGACTCAGTCCATTCCAGGGAAACCTGTTTTCCCTGCACTGCCTCGACATTTCAAGCCGAGGATCGAGTCACACCGCGATGGCAGGTTGGACAGCCCTGTGGGAAACCTCGTGGGAAAGCCTCGTGTGAAAGCCTCGAGGGAAAGCCACAGATCCCTTGATCCACGCGTAGGGAAGCCTGACACTGCTGCTACAGCTTTGGGAGGAAAGCGCACGTGGCATGCCCCCTACTCGAGACGAGGACTGACTCCCCTGGGGGAGACTCCAGAAGTACCCCAAGATCCATGTCGGCACTGGAGAGGAATCCTCAGGTTCCGTCACTGAGTCCACACAAGGTCTTAGGCCCCAGCATCGACGGGAGAGGAATCCGAGAGGCCCGAGAAACTCGCATGGGGACTGGCCTTTCCTGAGGCCACCAGAGCGGGTCCCTGAGGCCCTCGTCGTAAGTCGAGAGCACCTGCCGCAAGTCGAGAAAATCCAGGAGGTTCTCCCCTCCAGGCGAGATGAGGCCCATTTCGGCTGAGACAACTAGGGGGTAATCAGACTTAAACTCTGGAACTTCCAAAGGGTCCTTCACACCCTTGCTGCAACTCAAGAAGTTCCCCGACATACCCGTCTCCACTCAAGAGGAACCCGAGCGTCCCGCCCGTATCCAGAGTGGCCCCGTTTCCGCCTGCTAGCACGAGAGGAGTGATCCTTTCCCTGCGTGGTCCTGAAAGAATTCCTAGCGTTCCCGTCTCATCTCAAGAGGAGGCGCTCTCCACAGTAAAGGCGAGAGGAACTCCAGTATCAGGCCCCATTCCCAGAGTCCCCCAGATGTCTCAGTCCATTCCAAGGAAACCTGTTTTCCCTGCACTGCCTCCACTTTCAAGCGAGGATCGACTCACACCGCGATGGCAGGTTGGACAGCCCTGTGGGAAAGCCTCGTGGGAAAGCCTGGGAAAGCCTCGAGGGAAAGCCACAGATCCTTGATCCACGCGTAGGGAAGCGTGACACTGCTGCTACAGCTCGGGAGGAAAGCGCACGTGCATGCCCCACTCGAGACGAGGACTGACTCCCCTGGGGAGACTCCAGAAGTACCCAAGATCCATGTTAGCACTGGAGAGGAATCCTCTGGTTCCGGCACCGACTCCACACAAGCTATTAGGCCCCGGAATCGATGGAGAGGAATCCGAGAGGGCCCAGAGCAACTCGCATGGGGACTGGCCTTTCCTGAGGCCACCAGAGCGGGTCCCTGAGGTCCCCGTCGTAAGTCGAGGCACCTGCCGAAACTCGAGAAAATCCAGGAGGTTCTCCCCTCCAGGCGAGATGAGGCCCATTTCGGCTGAGGCGTCTCGAGGCTAATCACATCTAACATCTGGAACTTCCAAAGGTCCTTCACACCCTTGCTGCAACTCAAGAAGTTCCCCGACATACCCGTCTCCACTTGAGAGGAAGCCGAGAGTCCCGCTCACATCCAGAGGAGCCCCGTTTCCGCCTCCTAGCTCGAGAGGAGGGATCCATTCCTTGCGTGGTCGAGAAGATTTCCCGCGTTCCCGACGCATCTCAAGAGGTCGCGCTCTCCAGAGAAAGGCGAGAGGAACTCCATGGTCGTGCCACCAATCCAGAGTCCCCCAGATGTCTCAGTCCATTCCAGGGAGACCTGCCCTGCACCCTCGACTTTCAAGCCGAGGATCGACTAACACCACGGTGGCACGTGGGACAGCCCTGTGGGAAAGCCTCGTGGGAAAGCCTTGGAAAAGCCTCGTGGGAAAGCCTCTTGAGGGAAAAGCCACTGATCCCTTGATCCACGCGACTGGAGCATGACACTGCTGCTACAGCTAGGGAGGAAAGCACAGGTGCATGCCCCACTCGAGACGAGGACTGACTCCCCTGGGGAGACTCCAGAAGTACCCCAAGATCCATGTCAGCACTGCAGAGGAAACCTCAGGTTCCGGCACTGACTCCACACAAGGTCTTAGGCCCCGGCATCGACGGGAGAGGAATCCCGAGAGGCCCGAGCAATTCGCATGGGGAGTGGCCTTTTCTGAGGCCCCCAGAGCGGGTCGTTGAGGTCCCCGTCGTAAGTCGAGAGCAACTGCCCTATCTCGAGAAAATCCAGGAGGTTCTCCCCTCCAGGCGTGATGAGGCCCATTTCTGCTGAGGCGTCTCGAGGCTAATCACACCTAATCTCTGGAACTTCCAAACGGTGCTTCACACTCTGGCTGCAACTCAAGATGTTCCCCTACATACCGTTTCCACTCGAGAGGAAGCACGAGAGTCCCGCCCACATCCAGAGGAGCCCCGTTTCTGCCTACTAGCTCGAGAGGAGGGATCCTTTCCCTGCGTCATCGGGAAAGAAATCCCGGCATTCCAGTCGCATCTCAAGAGGAGGCGCTCTCCACAGGAAAGGCGAGAGGAACTCCAGGGTCGTGCCACCATTCCCAGAGGCCGCTGGATGTCTCAGTCCATTAGAGGGAAAACTTTTTTCCCTGCACTGCCTCGACTTTCAAGCCGAGGATCGACTCACACCACGGTGGCACGTGGGACAGCCCTGTGGGAAAGCCTCGTGGGAAAGCTTTGAGGGAAATACACAGATCCCTTGATCCACGCGAAGGGAAGCGCGACACTGCTGCTACAGCTCGGGAGGAAAGCGCACGTGCATGCCCCCACTCGAGACGAGGGCTGACTCCCCTGGGGAGACTCCAGAAGTACCCCAAGATCAATGTCAGCCCTGGACAGGAATCCTCTGGTTCCGGCACCTACGCCACACATGGTCTTAGGCCCGGCATCGACGGAGAGGAATCCCGAGAGGCCCCAAGCAACTCGCATGCGGACTGGCCTTTCCTGAGGCCACCAAAGCGGGTCCCTGAGGTCCCCGTCGTAAGTTGAGAGCACCTTCCGCAATTCGAGAAAATCCAGGAGGTTTTCCCCTCCAGGCGAGATGAGGCCCATTTCCGCTGAGGCGTCTCGAGGCTAATCACACCTAACCTCTGGAACTTCCAAAGGGTCATTCACACCCTTGCTGCAACTCAAGAAGTTCCCAGACATATCCGTCTCCACTTGAGAGGAAGCACGAGAGTCCCGCCCACATCCAAAGGAGCCCCGTTTCCGTCTCCTAGCTCGAGAGGAGGGATCCTTTCCCAGCGTGGTCGGGAAAGAATTCCCGGCGTTCCAGTTGCATCTCAACAGGAGGCGCTCTCCAGAGGAAAGGCGAGAGGAACTCCAGGGTCGTGCCACATTCCCAGAGTCCCCTGGATGTCTCAGTCCATTCCAGGAAAACTGTTTTCCCCGCACTGCCTCGACTTTTCAAGCCGAGGATCGACTCACACCACGATGGCGTGGGACAGCCCTGTGGAAAGCCTCATGCGAAAGCCTCGAGGGAAAGCCACAGATCCCTTTATCCACGCGTAGGAAGCGTGACACTGCTGCTACGGCTCGGGAGGAAAGCGCACGTGCATGCCCCCACTCGAGACGGGGACTGACTCCCTGGGGAGACTGCAGAAGTACCCAAGATCCATGTCAGTAGGGAGAGGAACCCTCAGGTTCCCGGCACCGACTCCACACAAGGCTTAGGCCCCAGCATCGAGGAGAGGTATCCCGAGAGGCCCCCGAGCAACACGCAT
>NW_017190972.1:0-11010 GCF_001704415.2 Capra hircus
GAATTCCGGCGTTCCCGTCGCATCTCAAAAGGAGGCCCTCTCCACAGGAAAGGCGAGCAGAACTCCAGGGTGTGCCACAAATCTGATAGTCCCCCAGAGGTCTCAGTCCATTCCAGGGAAACCTGTTTTCCCTGCACTGCCTCGAGTTTCAGCCGAGGATCGACTCACACCACGTTGGCACGTGGACAGCCCTGCGGAAAAGCCTCGTGGGAAAGCCTTGTGGAAAAGACTCGAGGAAAAGCCACTGATTCCTTGATCCACTCGACGGGAAACATGACACTGCTGCCCCATCTCGGGAGGAAAGCGCACTTGCATGCCCCCAAACGAGACGAGGACTGACTCCCCTAGGGAGACTCCAAAAGTACCCCGAAAATCCATGTCAGCACTGGGGAGGAATGCTCAGGTTCCGCACCGACTCTACACAAGGTCTTAGGCCCCGGCATCGACGGGAGAGGAGGCCCTAGAGGCCCCCGAATTACTCGCATGGGGACTGGCCTTTCCTGAGGCCACCAGAGCGGGTCCCAGATGTCCCCGTCGTAAGTCGAGAGCACCTGCCGCAACTCGAGAAAATCCAGGAGGTTCGCCCCTCCAGGCGAGATGAGGCCCATTTCCGCTGAGGCGCCGCGAGGCTAATCACACCTACCCTCTGGAACATACACAGGGTCTTTCATACCCTGGCTGCAACTCAAGAATTACCCCGACATACCCGTCTCCACTCGAGAGGAATCACGAGAGTCCCGCCCTCATCCAGAGGAGCCCCGTTTCCGCCTCCTAGCTCGAGAGGAGAGATCCTTCCCCTGCGTGGTCGGGAAAGAATTCCCAGCATTTCCGTCGCATCTCAAGAGGAGGCACTCTCCACAGGAAAGGCGAGAGGAACTCCAGGGTCGTGCCACCATTCCAGAGTCCCCCAGATGTCTCAGTCCATTCCAGGGAAACCTGTTTTCCCTGCACTGCCTCGACTTTCAAGCCGACGATCGACTCACACCACGGTGGCACGTGGGCAGCCTTGTGGGAAAGCCTCGTGGGAAAGCATCGTGGAAAGCCTCGAGGGAAAGCCACAGATCCCTTGATCCACGCGAAGGGAAGCGTGACACTGCTGCTACAGCTGGGGAGGAAAGCGCACGTGCATGCTCCCACTCGAGACGAGGACTGACTCCACAGGGGAGACTCAGGAAGTACCCCAAGATCCATGTCAACACTGGAGAGGAATCCTCAGGTTCCGGCACCGACTCCACACAAGGTCTTAGGCCGCGGCATCGATGGGAAGGAATACCGGAGAGGCCCCCGAGCAACTCGCATGGGGACTGGACTTTCCTGAGGCCACCAGATCATGTCCCTGAGGTTCCCATCGTAAGTCGAGAGCACCTGCCGCAACTCGAGAAAATCCAGGAGGTTCTCCCCTCCAGGCGAGATGAGGCCCATTTCCGCTGAGGCTTCTCGAGGCTAATCACACCTAACCTCTGGAACTTTCAAAGGGTCCTTCACACCCTTGCTGCAACTCAAGAAGTTCCCCGACATACCCTGCTCCACTCCGAGGAGGAGCACGAGAGTCCCGCCCACATCCAGAGGAGCCCCGTTTCCGCCTCCTAGCTCGAGAGGAGGTTCTTTCCCTGCGTGTTCAGGAAAGAATTCCTGGCCTTCCCATCGCAGCTCAAGAGGGGCCGCTCTCTACAGGAAAGGCGAGAGTAACTCCAGGGTCATGCTACCATTCCCAGAGTCCCCCAGATGTCTCAGTCCATTCCAGGGAAACCTGTTTTCCCTGCACTGCCTCGACTTTCAAGCCGAGGATCGACTCACATCACGGTGGCACGTGGGACAGCCCTGTGGGAAAGCCTCGTGGGAAAGCCTCGTGGAAAGACTCGGGGGAAAGCCACAGATTCCTTCATCCACGCGAAGGGAAGCGTGACACTACAGCTACAGCTCGGGAGGAAAGCGCACGTGCATGCCCCAACTCGAGACGAGGACTGACTCCCTTAGGGAGACTCCAAAAGTACCCCAGGAACCATGTCAGCACTGGAGTGGAATCCTCCGTTCCTGCACCGACTCTACACAAGGTCTTAGGACCCAGCATCGACGGGAGAGGAATCCCGAGAGGCCCCATGCAACTAGCATGGGACTGGCCTTTCCTGAGGCCACCAGAGCGGGTCCCAGAGGTCCCCGTCGTAAGTTGAGAGCACCTGCCGCAACTAGAGAAAATCCAGGAGGTTCTCCCTTCCAGGCGAGATGAGGCCCATTTCCGGTGAGGCGTCTCGAGGCTAATCACACCGAACATCTGGAATTTCCAAAGGGTCCTTCACACCCTTGCTGCAACTCAAGAAGTTCCCCGACATACCCGTCTCCACTCGAAAGGAAGCACGAGAGTCCGGCCCACATCCAGAGGAGCCCCGTTTCCGCCTCCTAGCTCGAGAGGAGGGATCCTTTCCCTTCGTGTTCGGGAAAGAATTCCCGACGTTTCCGTCGCATCTCAAGAAGAGGCGCTCTCCACAGGAAAGGCGAGAGGAACTCCAGGGTCGTGCCACCATTCCCAGAGTCCCTCAGATGTCTCAGTACAATTCAGTGAAACCTGTTTTCCCTGCACTGCCTCGACTTTCAAGCCGAGGATCGACTCTCACCACGGTGGCACGTGGGACAGCCTTGTGGGAAAGACTCGAGGGAAAGCCTCGTGGGAAAGCCTCGAGGGAAAGCCACAGATCCCTTGATCCACGCGAAGGGAAGCCTGACACTGCTGCTATAGCTGGGGAGGAAAGCGCACGTGCATGCCCCCACTCGAGACGAGGACTGACTCCCCAGGGGAGACTCAGGACGTACCCCAAGATCCGTGTCAGGACTGGAGAGGACTCCTCAGGTTCCGGCACCGACTCCACACAAGGTCTTAGGACCCGGCATCGACAGGAGAGGAATCCCGAGAGGCCCCCGAGCAACTCGCATGGGGAATGGCCTTTCCTGAGGCCACCAGAGCATGTCCCTGAGGTCCCCGTCGTAAGTGGAGAGAAACTGCTGCAACTCGAGAAAATCCAAAAGGTTCTCCCCTCCAGGCGAGATGAGGCCCATTTCCAATGAGGCCTCTCGAGGCTAATCACACCTAACCTCTGGAACTTCCAAAGGGTATATCACCCACTTGTTGCAACTCAAGAAGTTCCCCGACATAACCGTCTCCACTTGAGAGAAAGCTCGAGCCTCCCGCCGACATCCAGAGGAGCCCCGTTTCCGCCTCCTAGCTCGAGAGGAGGGATCCTTTCCCTGCGTGTTCGGGATAGAATTCCCGGCGTTTCCATCGCATCTCAAGAGGAGGCGCTCTCCACAGGAAAGGCGAGAGGAACTCCAGGGTCGAGCCACCATACACAGAGTCCCCCAGATGTCTCAGTCCATTCCAGGGAAACCAGTTTTCCCTGCACTGCCTCGACTTTCAAGCGAGGATCGACTCACACCACGGTGGCACGTGGGACAGCCCTGTGGGAAAGCCTCGTGGGAAAGCCTCCTGCAAAAACCTCGATGAAAGCCACAGATTTCTTCATCCACGCGAAGGGAAGCATGACACTGCTGCTACAGCTCGGGAGGAAAGTGCACGTGCATGACCTAAGTCGAGACGAGGACTGAATCCCCGGTGGAGACTCCAGAAATACCCCAAGATCCATGTCAGACCTGGAGAGGAGTCCTCAGGTTCCGGCACCGACTCCACACAAGGTCTAGGCCCCGGCATCGACGGGAGAGGAATCCCGAAGGGCCCCCTAGCAACTCTCATGGGGACTGGCCTTCCTGAGGCCACCAGACCAGGTCCCTGAGGTCCTCGTCTTAAGTCGAGAGCACCTGTGGCAAACTCTAGAAAATCCAGGAGGTTCTCCCCTCCAGGCGAGATGAAGCCCATTTCCGCGGAGGCGTCTCGAGGCTAATCAACCTGGCCTCTGGAACTTCCAAAGGGTCCTTCACACCCTTGCTGCAACTCAAGAAGTTCCCCGACGTACCCCTCTCCTCTCGAGAGGAAGCAAGAGAGTCCTGCCCACATCCAGAGAAGCCCCGTTTCCGCCTCATAGATCGAGAGGTGGAATCCTTTCCCTGCGTGGTCGGGAAAGAATTCCCGGCGTTCCCGTCGCATCTCAAGAGGAGGCGCTCTCCACAGGAAAGGCGAGAGTAACTCCAGGGTCATGCTACCATTCCCAGAGTCCCCCAGATGTCTCAGTCCATTCCAGGGAAACCTGTTTTCCCTGCACTGCCTCGACTTTCAAGCCGAGGATCGACTCACATCACGGTGGCACGTGGGACAGCCCTGTGGGAAAGCCTCGTGGGAAAGCCTCGTGGGAAAGACTCGGGGGAAAGCCACAGATTCCTTCATCCACGCGAAGGGAAGCGTGACACTACAGCTACAGCTCGGGAGGAAAGCGCACGTGCATGCCCCAACTCGAGACTAGGACTGACTCCCTTAGGGAGACTCCAAAAGTACCCCAGGAACCATGTCAGCACTGGAGTGGAATCCTCCGTTTCCTGCACCGACTCTACACAAGGTCTTAGGACCCAGCATCGACGGGAGAGGAATCCCGAGAGGCCCCATGCAACTAGCATGGGGACTGGCCTTTCCTGAGGCCACCAGAGCGGGTCCAGAGGTCCCCGTCGTAAGTTGAGAGCACCTGCCGCAACTAGAGAAAATCCAGGAGGTTCTCCCTTCCAGGCGAGATGAGGCCCATTTCCGGTGAGGCGTCTCGAGGCTAATCACACCGAACATCTGAAATTTCCAAAGGGTCCTTCACACCCTTGCTGCAACTCAAGAAGTTCCCCGACATACCCGTCTCCACTCGAAAGGAAGCACGAGAGTCCGGCCCACATCCAGAGGAGCCCCGTTTCCGCCTCCTAGCTCGAGAGGAGGGATCCTTTCCCTTCGTGTTCGGGAAAGAATTCCCGACGTTTCCGTCGCATCTCAAGAAGAGGCGCTCTCCACAGGAAAGGCGAGAGGAACTCCAGGGTCGTGCCACCATTCCCAGAGCCCCTCAGATGTCTCAGTACAATACAGTGAAACCTGTTTTCCCTGCACTGCCTCGACTTTCAAGCCGAGGATCGACTCTCACCACGGTGGCACGTGGGACAGCCTTGTGGGAAAGACTCGAGGGAAAGCCTCGTGGGAAAGCCTCGAGGGAAAGCCACAGATCCCTTGATCCACGCGAAGGGAAGCCTGACACTGCTGCTATAGCTGGGGAGGAAAGCGCACGTGCATGCCCCCACTCGAGACGAGGACTGACTCCCCAGGGGAGACTCAGGACGTACCCCAAGATCCATGTCAGGACTGGAGAGGACTCCTCAGGTTCCGGCACCGACTCCACACAAGGTCTTAGGACCCGGCATCGACAGGAGAGGAATCCCGAGAGGCCCCGAGCAACTCGCATGGGGAATGGCCTTTCCTGAGGCCACCAGAGCATGTCCCTGAGGTCCCCGTCGTAAGTGGAGAGAAACTGCTGCAACTCGAGAAAATCCAAAAGGTTCTCCCCTCCAGGCGAGATGAGGCCCATTTCCAATGAGGCCTCTCGAGGCTAATCACACCTAACCTCTGGAACTTCCAAAGGGTACATCACCCACTTGTTGCAACTCAAGAAGTTCCCCGACATAACCGTCTCCACTTGAGAGAAAGCTCGAGCCTCCCGCCGACATCCAGAGGAGCCCCGTTTCCGCCTCCTAGCTCGAGAGGAGGGATCCTTTCCCTGCGTGTTCGGGATAGAATTCCCGGCGTTTCCATCGCATCTCAAGAGGAGGCGCTCTCCACAGGAAAGGCGAGAGGAACTCCAGGGTCGAGCCACCATACACAGAGTCCCCCAGATGTCTCAGTCCATTCCAGGGAAACCAGTTTTCCCTGCACTGCCTCGACTTTCAAGCGAGGATCGACTCACACCACGGTGGCACGTGGGACAGCCCTGTGGGAAAGCCTCGTGGGAAAGCCTCCTGCAAAAACCTCGATGAAAGCCACAGATTTCTTCATCCACGCGAAGGGAAGCATGACACTGCTGCTACAGCTCGGGAGGAAAGTGCACGTGCATGACCTAAGTCGAGACGAGGACTGAATCCCCGGTGGAGACTCCAGAAGTACCCCAAGATCCATGTCAGACCTGGAGAGGAGTCCTCAGGTTCCGGCACCGACTCCACACAAGGTCTAGGCCCCGGCATCGACGGGAGAGGAATCCCGAAGGGCCCCCTAGCAACTCTCATGGGGACTGGCCTTTCCTGAGGCCACCAGACCAGGTCCCTGAGGTCCTCGTCTTAAGTCGAGAGCACCTGTGTCAACTCTAGAAAATCCAGGAGGTTCTCCCCTCCAGGCGAGATGAAGCCCATTTCCGCGGAGGCGTCTCGAGGGTAATCAACCTGGCCTCTGGAACTTCCAAAGGGTCCTTCACACCCTTGCTGCAACTCAAGAAGTTCCCCGACGTACCCCTCTCCTCTCGAGAGGAAGCAAGAGAGTCCTGCCCACATCCAGAGAAGCCCTGTTTCCGCCTCATAGATCGAGAGGTGAAATCCTTTCCCTGCGTGGTCGGGAAAGAATTCCCGGCGTTCCCGTCGCATCTCAAGAGGAGGCGCTCTCCACAGGAAAGGCGAGAGTAACTCCAGGGTCATGCTACCATTCCCAGAGTCCCCCAGATGTCTCAGTCCATTCCAGGGAAACCTGTTTTCCCTGCACTGCCTCGACTTTCAAGCCGAGGATCGACTCACATCACGGTGGCACGTGGGACAGCCCTGTGGGAAAGCCTCGTGGGAAAGCCTCGAGGGAAAGCCGCAGATCCCTTGATCCACGCGAAGGGAAGCGTGACACTGCTGCTACAGCTCGGGAGTAATGCGCACGTGCATGCCCCCACTCGAGACGAGGACTGCCTCCCCTGGGGAGACTCCAGAAGTAGCCCAAGATCCATGTCAGCACTGGAGAGGAATCCTCACGTTCCGGCACCGACTCCAAGCAAGGTCTTAGGCTCCGGCATCGACGGGAGAGGAATCCCGAGAGGCCCCCGAGCAACTCGCATGGGGACTGGCCTTTCTTGAGGCCACCAGAGCGGGTCCCTGAGGTCCCTGTCGTAAGTCGAGAGCACCTGCCGCAACTCGAGAAAATGCAGGAGGTTCTACCCTAGAGGCAAGATGAGGCCCATTTCCGCTGAGGCATCTGGAGGCTAATCACATCTAACATCTGGAACTTCCAAAGGGTCCTTCACACCCTTGCTGCAACTCATGAAGTTCCCCGACATTCCCGTCTCCACTCGAGGAAGCACGAGAGTCCTGCCCACATCCAGAGGAGACCCGTTTCCGCCTCCTAGCTCCAGAGGAGGGATCCTTTCCCTGCGTGGTTGGGAAAGAATTCCCCGCGTTCCCGTCTCATCTCAATAGGAGGCGCTCTCCACAGGAAAGGCGAGAGGAACTCCAGGGTCGTGCCACCATTCCCAGAGTCCCCCAGATATCTCAGTCCATTCCAGGGAAACCTGTTTTCCCTGCACTGCCTCGGACTTTCAAGCCGAGGATCCACTCACACCACGGTGGCACGTGGGACAGCCCTGTGGGAAAGCCTCGTGGGAAAGCCACCGATCCCTTGATCCACGCGAAGGGAAGCGAGACACTGCTGCTACTGCTCGGGAGGAAAGCGCTCGTGCATGCCCCCAATCGAGACGAGGACTGACTCCCCTGGGGAGACTCCAGAAGTACCCCAAGATCCATGTGGGCACTGGAGAGGAATCCTCAGGTTCCGGAAACAGACTCCTCACAAGGTCTTACGCCCCAGCATTGAGGGGAGAGGAATCCCGAGAGGCCCGCGAGCAACTCGCATGGGGACTGGCCTTTCCTGAGGCCACCAGAGCGGGTCCCTGAGGTCCCCGTCGTAAGTCGAGAGCAGCTGCCGCAACTCGAAAAAATCCAGGAGGTTCTCCCCTCCAGGCGAGATGAGGCCCATTTCCGCTGAGGCGTCTTGAGGCTAAACACATCTAACATCTGGAACTTCCAAAGGGTCCTTCACACCCTTGCTGCAACTCAAGAAGTTCCCCGACATACCCGTCTCCACTCGAGAGGAAGCACGAGAGTCCCGGGCACATCCAGAGGAGCCCCGTTTCTGCCTCCTAGCTCGAGAGGAGGGATCCTTTCCCTGCTGTGGTCGGGAAAGAATTCCCGGTGTTCCCGTCGAATCTCAAGAGGAGGCGCTCTCCACAGGAAAGGCGAGAGGAACTCCAGGGTCGTGCCACCATTCCCAGAGTCCCCCAGATGCTCAGTCCATAACAGGGAAACCAGTTTCCCAGCACTGCCTCGACTTTCAAGCCAAGGACGACTCACAACACGGTGGCACGTGAGACAGCCCAGTGGGTAAACGTCGTGGGAAAGCCTCGTGGCAAAGCCTCGTGAGAAAGCCTCCACGGAAAGCCACAGATTCCTGGATCCACGCGAAGGGAAGGGTGACACTGATGCTACAGCTCTGGAGGAAATTGCACGTGCATGCATCCACTAGAGACGAGGACTGACTCACCTGGGAGACTCCAGAAGTACCCCAAGGTCCATGTAAGCACTGGAGAGGTTTTCTCAGGTTCCGGCACCGACTCCACACAAGGTATAAGGCGCCGGCATCGACGGGAGAGGAATCCCGAGAGGCCCCCGAGCAACTCGCATGGTGACTGGCCTTTCCTGAGGCCACCAGAGCGGGTCCCTGAGGACCCCGTCTTAAGTCCACAGCACCTGCCGCAACTCGAGAAAATTCAGGAGGTTCTCCCTTCAGGCGACATGAGGCCCATTTGTGCTGAGGCGTCTCGAGACTAATCACACCTAACCTCTGGAACTTCCAAAGCGTCTTTCACACCCTTGCTGCAACTCAAGAAGTTCCTCGACATACCCGTTTCCCCTCGAGAGGAAGCACGAGAGTCCCGCCCACATCCAGAGGAGCCCCGTTTCCGCCTCATAGTTCCAGAGGAGGGATCCTTTCCATACG
The DNA here is from genome assembly GCF_001704415.2 of Capra hircus. Lineage (NCBI taxonomy): Eukaryota > Metazoa > Chordata > Mammalia > Artiodactyla > Bovidae > Capra > Capra hircus. Next base: position 8,924 of record NW_017190972.1, read on the forward strand.
TGGTCGGGTAAGTATTCCTGGCGTTCCCGTCGCATCTCAAGAGGAGGCGCTCTCCACAGGAAAGGCGAGAGGAACTCCAGGGTCGTGCCACCATTCCCAGAGTCCCCCAGATGCTCAGTCCAAGCCAGGGAAACCAGTTTTCCCTGCACTGCCTCGACTTTCAAGCCGAGGATCGACTCATACAACGGTGGCACGTGAGACAGCCCTGTGGGAAAGCCTCGTGGGAAAGCCTCATGGGAAAGCCTCGAGGTAAACCCTGAACCCTTGATCCACAAGAAGGGAAGCGTGACACTCCTGCTACAGCTCGGGAGCGCACGTGCATGCCCCCAGTCGAGACGAGGACTGACTCCCCTGGGAGACTCCAGAAGTACCCCAAGATCCATGTCAGCACTGGAGAGGAATCCTCAGGTTCCAGCACCGACTCCACACAAGATCTTAGGCCCCGGCATCGAGGGAAGAGGAATCCCGAGAGGCCCCCGAGCAACTCCCATGGGGACTGGCCTTTCATGAGGCCACCAGCGCGGGTCCATCAGGTCCCCTTCGTAAGTCGAGAGCACCTGCCGCAACTTGAGAAAATTCAGGAGGTTCTCCCCTCCAGGTGAGATGAGGCCCATTTCCGCTGAGGCGTCTCGAGGCTAATCACACCTAAGCTCTGGAACTTCCAAAGGGTCCTTCACACCCTTGCTGCAACTCAAGAAGTTCCCCAACATACCCGTCTCCACTCGAGAGGAAGCACGAGAGTCCCGCCCACATCCAGAGGAGCCCCGTTTCCGCCTCCTAGCTCCAGTGGTGGGATCCTTTCGCTGCGTGGTCGGGAAAGAATTCCCGGCGTTCCCGTCGCATCTCAAGAGGAGGCGCTCTCCACAGGAAAGGCGAGAGTAACTCCAGGGTCATGCTACCATTCCCAGAGTCCCCCAGATGTCTCAGTCCATTCCAGGGAAACCTGTTTTCCCTGCACTGCCTCGACTTTCAAGCCGAGGATCGACTCACATCACGGTGGCACGTGGGACAGCCCTGTGGGAAAGCCTCGTGGGAAAGCCTCGAGGGAAAGCCGCAGATCCCTTGATCCACGCGAAGGGAAGCGTGACACTGCTGGCTACAGCTCGGGAGTAATGCGCACGTGCATGCCCCCACTCGAGACGAGGACTGCCTCCCCTGGGGAGACTCCAGAAGTAGCCAAGATCCATGTCAGCACTGGAGAGGAATCCTCACGTTCCGGCACCGACTCCAAGCAAGGTCCTTAGGCTCCGGCATCGACGGGAGAGGAATCCGGAGAGGCCCCCGAGCAACTCGCATGGGGACTGGCCTTTCTTGAGGCCACCAGAGCGGGTCCCTGAGGTCCCTGTCGTAAGTCGAGAGCACCTGCCGCAACTCGAGAAAATGCAGGAGGTTCTACCCTAGAGGCAAGATGAGGCCCATTTCCGCTGAGGCATCTGAGGCTAATCACATCTAACATCTGGAACTTCCAAAGGGTCCTTTCAACCCTTGCTGCAACTCATGAAGTTCCCGACATTCCGTCTCCACTCGAGGAAGCACGAGAGTCCTGCCACATCCAGAGAGACCCGTTTCCGCCCCTAGCTCCAGAGGAGGGATCCTTTCCCTGCGTGGTTGGAAAGAATTCCCGCGTTCCCGTCTCATCTCAATAGGAGGCGCTCTCCACAGGAAAGGCGAGAGGAACTCCAGGGTCGTGCCACCATTCCCAGAGTCCCCAGATATCTCAGTCCATTCCAGGGAACCCTGTTTTCCCTGCACTGCCTCGACTTTCAAGCCGAGGATCCACTCACACCACGGTGGCACGTGGGACAGCCCTGTGGGAAAGCCTCGTGGGAAAGCCACCGATCCCTTGATCCACGCGAAGGGAAGCGAGACACTGCTGCTACTGCTCGGAGGAAAGCGCTCGTGCATGCCCCCAATCGAGACGAGGACTGACTCCCCTGGGGAGACTCCAGAAGTACCAAGATCCATGTGGGCACTGGAGAGGAATCCTCAGGTTCCGGAACAGACTCCTCACAAGGTCTTACGCCCCGGCATTGAGGGGAGAGGAATCCCGAGAGGCCTGCGAGCAAACTCGCATGGGGACTGGCCTT
>NW_017190973.1:0-11010 GCF_001704415.2 Capra hircus
TTTCCAACGAGGCTTTCCACGGGGCTTTCGACAAGTCTTTCCCACAGGGCTGTCCACGTGCCACCGTGGAGTGAGTCGATCCTCGGCTTGAAAGTCGAGGCAGTGCAGGGAAAACAGGTTTCCCTGGAATGGACTGAGACATCTGGGGGACTCTGGGAATGGTGGCATGACCCTGGAGTTCCTCTCGCCTTTCCTGTGGAGATCGCCTCCTCTTGAGATGGGACGGGAACTCCGGGAATTCTTTCCCGAGCACGCAGGGAAAGAATCCCTCCTCTCGAGCTAGGGGCGGAAACGGAGCTCCTCTTTATGTGGGCGGAACTCTCGTGCTTCCTCTCGAGTGGAGACGGGTATGTCGGGGAACTCTTTGAGTTGCAGCAAGGGTGTGAAGGAACCTTTGGAAGTTCCAGAGGTTAGGTGTGATTAGCCTCGAGAACGCCTCAGTGGAAATGGGCCTCATGTCGCCTGGAGGGGAGAATCTCCTGGATTTTCTCGGAGTGGCGCAGTGCTCTCGACTTACGACGGGGACCTCAGGACCCGCTCTGGTGGCCTCAGGAAAGGCCATCCCCATGCGAGGTGCTCGGGGGCCTCTCGGGATTCCTCTCGCCATCGATGCCGGGCCTAAGACCTTGTGTAGAGTCAGTGCCGAACCTGAGGATTCCTCTGCAGTGCTGACATGGATCTTTGGTACTTCTGAGTCTCCTCATGGAGTCGGTCCTCGTCTCGAGTGGGGCATGCACGTGCGCTTTCTTCCGGAACTCTAGCAGCAGTGTCACGCTTCCCTTCACGTGGATCAAGCGATCTGTCGCTTCCCTCCAGGCTTTCCCACGAGGCTTTCCACAGGGCTGTCCCAGGTGCCACCACCGTGGTGTGAGTCGATCCTCGGCTTGAAAGTAGGAGCAGTGCAGGGAAAACAGGTTTCCCTGGAAATGGACTGAGACATCTGGGGACTCTGGGAATGGTGGCACGAACTCTGGAGTTCCTCTCAGCCTTTTCCTGTGGAGAGCGCCTCCTCTTGAGATGCGACCGGGAACGCCGGGGAATTCTTTCCCGGAGCACGCAGGGAAAGGATCCCTCCTCTCGAGCTAGGAGGGAGAAACGGGGTCTCCTCTGGATGTGGGCGGGACTCTCGTGCTTCTCTCGAGTGGGACGGGTATGTCGGGGAACTTCTTTGAGTTGCAGCAAGGGTGTGAAGGACCCTTTGGAAGTTCCAGAGTGTTAGGTGTGATTAGCCTCGTAGACGCCTCAGCGGAAAATGGGCCTGCATTCTCCCTGGAAGGGGAGAACCTCCTGGATTTTCTCGAGTTGCGGCAGGTGCTCTCGACTTACGACAGGGGACCTCAGGGACCCCGCTCTGGTGGCCTCAGGAAAGGCCAGTCCCCATGCGAGTTGCTCGGGGGCCTCTCGGATTCCTCTCCCGTTACGATGCCGGGGCCTAAGACCTTGTGTGGAGTCGGTGCCAGAACTGAGGATTCCTCTCCAGTGCTGACATGGATCTTGGGGTACTTCTGGAGTCTCCCCAGGTGAGTCAGTCCTCTCTCGAGTGGGGGCATGCACGTGCGCTTTCCTCCCGAGCTGTTAGCAGCAGTGTCGACGCTTCCCTTCCGTGGATCAAGGGATTGTGGCTTCCTCGAGGCTTTCCAGGAGGCTTTTCCACCCACGAGGCTTTCCCACAGGGCTGTCCCACGTGCCACCGTGGTGTGAGTTCGATCCTTGCTTGAAAGTCGAGGCAGTGCAGGGAAAAACAGGTTTCCCTGGAATGGACTGAGACAATCTGGGGGACTCTGGGAATGGTGGCATCGACCCTGGAGTTCCTCTCGCCTTTCCTGTGGAGAGCGCCTCCTCTTGAGATGCGACGGGAAGCCGGGAATTCTTTCCCGACCACGCAGGGAAAGGATCCCTCCTCTCGAGCTAGGAGGCAGAAACGGGGTCTCCTCTGGATGTGGGCGGGACTCTCCGTGCTTCCTCTCGAGTGGAGACGGGTATGTCGGGGAACTTCTTGAGTTGCAGCAAGGGTGTGAAGGACCCTTTTGGAAGTTCCAGAGGTTAGGTGTGATTAGCCTCGAGAAGCCTCAGCGGAAATGGGCCTCATCTCGCCTGGAGGGAGACCTCCTGGATTTTCTCTGAGTTGCGGCAGGTGCTCTCGACTTACGACGGGGACCTTCAGGGACCCGCTCTGGTGGCCTCAGGAAAGGCCAGTCCCCATGCGAAGTTGCTCTGGGCCCTCTCGGATTCCTCTCCCGTCGATGCCGGGGCCTAAGACCTTTGTGTGGAGTTCAGTGCCCGAACCTGAGGATTCCTCTCCAGTGCTGACATGGATCTTGGGTACTTCTGGAGTCTCCCCAGGGGAGTCAGTCCTCGTCTCGAGTAGGGGCATGCACGTGCGCTTTCCTCCGAGCTGTAGCAGCAGTGTCACGCTTTCCCTTTCGCGTGGATCAAGGGATCTGTGGCTTTCCCTCGAGGCTTTCCCACGAGGCTTTCCCACAGGCGGCTGTCCCACTGTGCCACCGTGGTGTGAGTCGATCCTCGGCTTGAAAGTCGAGGCAGTGCAGGGAAAACAGGTTTCCCTGGAATGGACTGAGAACATCTGGGGGACTCTGGGAATGGTGGCACGACCCTGGAGTTCCTCTGCCTTTCCTGGGAGACGCCTCCTCTTGAGATCGACTGGGAACGCCGGGAATTCTTTCCCGAACACGCAGGGAAAGGATCCCTCCTCTCAAGCTATGAGGCGGAAACGGGGTTCCTCTGGATGTGGGTGGGACTCTTGTGCTTTCCTCTCGAGTGGAGACAGGAATGTCGGGGAACGTTTTGAGTTGCAGCAAGGGTGTGAAGGACCCTTTTGGAAGTTCCTGAGGTTTAGGTGTGATTACCTCGAGACGCCTCAGAGGAAATGGGCCTCATCTCGCCTTTAGCGGGAAAACCTTCTGGATTTTCTCGAGTTGCGGCAGGTGCTCTCGATGTACGGACGGCTATATCAGGGACCCGCTCTGATGGCCTCAGGAAAGGCCATTCCCCATGCGAGTTGCTCGGGGGCCTCTCGGGATTCCTCTCCCGTCGATGCCGGGGCCTAAGACCTTGTGTGGAGTCGGTTGCCGGAACCTGAGGATTCCTCTCCAGTGCTGACATGGATCTTGGGCGTCCTTTAAAGGCGAGATGAGGCCCCATTTTACGCTGAGGCGTCTCCGAGGCTAATCACACCTTAAACCTCTGGAACTTCCAAAGGGTCCATTCACACCCTTGCTGGCAACTCAAGAAGTTCTCCGACATACCCGTCTCCACTCGAGAGTATTCAACATCTTCCCGCTCCCACTTTCAGAGGGAGCACCGTTTCCACCTCATAGCTCGAGCAGGAAGGGGATCCCTTTCCCTGCGTGGTCTGGAAAGCATTCCCGGCGTTCCAAGTTCGCCATCTCAAGAGGGAGGCCCTCTCCACAGGAAAGGGTCCGAGAGAAACTCTCAGGCGTCGTTCCACCAATTCCCCAGAGTTCCCGCTCAGATGTCTCTCGGTCAATTCCCAGGGAAGACCCTGTGTCTTTCCCCTGGTTGCACTGGCGCCTCGACTTTCAAGGCCGAGGATTCGGACTTCACACCACCGGTGGGCACGTGGGACGAGCCCTGAGGAAAATCCTCGTGGGAAAGCCTCGCAGGGAAAGCCACAGATCCCTTGATCCACGCGATGGGAAGTGTGACACTGCTGCTACAGTTCGTGAGGAAAGCTCACGTGCATGCACCCACACGAGAGGAGCACTGACTCCCCAGGGGAGACTCCAGAAATACGCCAAGACCCATGTCAGCACTGGGGAGGAATCCTCAGGTTCCGGCCCGACTCCACACAAGGTCTTAGGCCCCAACATCGACGGGAGAGGAATCCCGAAAGGCCCCCTTGCAACTCCCATGGGCACTGGGCCTTTCCTGAGGCCACCAGAGCGGGTCCTGAGGTCCCCCGTCTTAACTCAAGAGAGCCTGCCCAACTCTAGAAAATCCAGGAGTTTCTCCACTCCAGGCGAGATGAGGCCCATTTTCCTCTGAGGCGTCTGGAGGCTCATCACACCTAAACTCTGGAAATTCAAAAGGGTCCTTGCTGCAACTCAAGATGTTCCCCGACATACCCGTCTCCACTAGAGAGGAAGCACGAGGGTCCCGCCCACATCCAGAGGAACCCCGTTTCCGCCTGCAGCTTGAGATGAGGGATCCTATCCTGCTTAGTCAGGAAAGATTTTTCGGCGTTCCGGTGGCATCTCAAGAGTAAGGGCTCTCAATAGGAAAGGCGAGAGGAACTCCAGGGTCGTGCCACCATTCCAAGAGTCGCCCAGATGTGTCAGTCCATTTCAGAGGAACCTGTTTTCCCTGCACTGCCTCGACTTTCACGCCGAATATCGACTCACACCATGGTGGCACGTGGGACAGCCCTGTGGGAAAGCCTCGTGGGAAAGCCTCGAGGGAAAGCCACAGATCCCTTGATCCCCGCGACGGGAAGCGTGACACACCTGCTACACTGTCCCTGAGGTCACGGTCGTATGTTGAGAGCACCTGCCGCAACTCGAGAAAATCCAGGAGGTTCTCTGCTTCAGTCGAGATGAGGCCCATTTTTCTGCGGCGTCTCGAGAGTAATCACGCCTTAACTCTGGAACTTCCAAAGGGTCCTACACACCCTTGCTACAACTCAAGAAGTTCCCCGACATACCCGTCTCCACTCCAGAGGAAGCACGAGGGTCCGGCCACCTCCAGAGGAGCTCCGTTTCCTCCTCCAAGCTCGAGATGAGGGATCCTTCTCTGCTTCCTCGGGAAAGAATTTCCGACGTTTCCGACGCATCTCAAGAGGAGGCGCGCTGCACAGGAAAGGCGAGAGGAACTCATGGGTCGTGCCACCATTCCAAGAGTCCCCAGATGTCTCAGTCCATTCAGAGGATCCTGTTTTCCTGCACTGCTTCGACTTGCACGGCGAGGATCGCGGTGGCAGAGGCGAGGATCGCGGTGGTACGTGGGAGAGCCCTGTGGGAAAGCCTCGTCTGAAAGCCTCGAGGGAAAGCCACAGATCCCTTGATCCACGCGATGGGAAGCGTGACACTGCTGCTACATCAAGGGAGGAAAGTGCACGTGCATGCCCCCACTCGAGACGAGGACTGACTCCCCTGGGGAGACTCCAGAAGTACCTCAAGATGCATGTCAGCCCTGGAGAGGAATCTTCAGGTTCTGGCCCCGACTCCACACAAGGTCTTAGGCCCTGGCATCGACGGGAGAGGAATAGCGACACGCCCTCTAGCAACTCGCATGGGGACTGGCCTTTACTGAGGTCACCAGAGCGGGTCCATGAGGTCCCCGTCGTAAGTCGAGAGCACCTGCCGCAACTCGGTAAAATCCAGGAGGTTCTCCCTCCAGGCGAGATGAGGCCCGTTTCCACTGAGGTGTCTCGAGGCTAATCACACGTGACCTCTGGAACTTCCAAAGAGTCTTTCACAGTCATGCTGCAACTCAAGAAGTTCCCCGACATACCCTGTCTCCATTCAAGAGGAAGCACGAGCGTCCCGGCCACATCCAGAGGAGCTCCGTTTCCGCCTCGTAGCTCGAGATGAGGGATCCTTTCCCTGCTTGGTCGGGAAAGAATTTCCGGCAATTCCCATCGCATCTCAACGGGAGGCGCTCTCCAAAGGAAAGGGGAGAGGAACTGCAGGGTCGTGCCACCATTCCGAGACTCCCCGAGACGTCTCAGTCCATTCCACAGGAACTTGTTTTCCCTTCACTGTCTCGGCTTCACGCCGAGGATCGACTCACACCACCGTGGCACGTGGGACAGCGCTGTGGGAAAGCCCGTGGGAAAGACTCGACGGAAAGCCACAGATCCCTTGGTCCACGCAAGGGGAAGCGTGACACTGCTGCTACAGCATGGGAAGAAAGGGCACGCTCATGCCCCCACTCGAGACGAGGCCTCACTCCCTTGTGGAGACTCCAGAAGTACGCCAAAATCCATGTCAGTACTGGAGAGGAATCCTCAGGTTCCGGCCCCGACTCCACACAAGGTCTTAGGCCCCGGCATCGACGGGAGAGGAATCACGAGAGGCCCCTAGGAACACGCATGATGACTGGCCTTTCTGTGGCCGCCAGAGCGGGTCCCTGAAGTCCCCGTCGTAACTCGAGAGCACCTGCTGAAACTAGGGAATATCCAGGAGCCTCTCCATTCCAGGCGACATGAGGCCCACTTTCCGCTGAGGCATCTCGAGACTAACCACACCTAACCTCTGGATCTTCCAAAGGGTCCTTCACACCCTTGCTACAACTCAAGAAGTTCCCCGACATACCCGTTCCTCTTCACATTCTGCCATAATGGTGGTGTCATCTGCATATCTAAGTTTATTGATATTTCTACCGGCAATCTTGATTCCAGCTCATGTATCTTCCATCCCAGCATTTTTCATGATGTACTCTGCATATAAGTTAAATAAACAGGGTGACGATATACAGCCTTGACATACTCCTTTTCCTTTTTGGAACCAGTCTGTTGTTCCATGTCCTGCCCTAACTGTTGCCTTCCTGACCTTCATCCAGATTTCTCAAGAGGCAGGTTAGGTGGTCTGGTATTCCCATCTCTTTCAGAATTGTGGCTAAGACAACAGTATAAGGACCTTTCTGATGTCAGGCCAAGGAATTGTGTTTCCAGTCATTGAGCCACACCTGATCACTGAGCACAAATTCATGAATCTGTTCCTCAAGGGGGAATGAGATTCTTTTTTATACAAACTTAGTTACCTGATTTATTACCTTACCTAATTGTTCATCTGCTGTGAAATCCACCCCCTTACTTGTGGCAAATCTGCTAACACCTGCCTCACTGTGGGAGGGGGTCTCCCATAGAAAATTTCATAAGGACAACAACTGTGGGAACGTGCGGTAACCATAATATGAGTAAGTCTGCCGGAAGCAAGCCCATCCATGTACAGTCAGTTTCTATGATCCATTTAGAAAGTGTCTCTTCAAGAGTTTGGTTGTTTCTTTCCACCATTCCAGAACACTGGGGCCTATATGCTGTATGTAATTTCCACTGATATTTAGAGCTTCACATACCTGTTAATTAACGCGGCTACAAAGACAGGGCCATTGTCGGATTCTATACTGGTTGGAAACCCAAGTCTGGGAATTATTTCTCAAATCAGCGAGCTACTTCATTTTCTTTTTCAGATCAGGTAGGGGAAGGCCTCTGCCCAACCGGAGAAGGTACCTACTATTATAGTAAGTCATGATAACAGGTGACTGCCTTTGCTTCCCCGAAGGACACTCGCTTTCCCTGCATCCTGAGAACTCCACGTCTCAGCCAGTTGGAAAAGCGCTTCTTGGAGGTCATTATTCAGGGCAATTTCCCCTGGAGCCCGGGCCTAGGGAGCGGCTGCACACTCCCAGGGAAAGGCAGAGCCACAGCCACACATCTGTCCCATCCCCTTTGCTCTGTAGGAGAGCTCTAGTGAGCCTAGGTCTGGTCAGGAAAATTCTTGGCTCCTATGGGGACACATTCTATGTGTGGAAACTGCATCCAGGACCTAGGGGCCACAGGGCGCCTGTTTCTCTCGGGGGCGGAGGGGTGGGGGGCCTGAAGCAGTGGCGGCCCAGCAACAGCTTCCACATCCATCCAATTGCTCTTTTCTTACCTCTGATAGAACTAGCTTTGTTCCAGCCTTTGACAATTTGGAGGCAAGCGGCCCCACTTCCTCCCCAAGGAGGCATGGGACCTACTTTGAGTGGAAAGGCCCCTCACGGAGCTGAACCCAGGAAGGCACCCAGTCATGTCTGACACATTTCCTGCATCCTGCTTCTTCATGAGCAATACCGCTATAAGCTAGGAATGTCTTTCCAAGGCTCAGAAAGGACAGGGGAGATGCATGGTGCTGCCTCTGGAATTTCGGTCCTCTGAGCAGACCTGGAGGTCTCCCCTTGAAGAAGCTCACCAGTTTCTTCCAAATACAGGCTTGCAAACACACACTTGGTGGCTGCCTCTTCTTCCCTGAAGCACGATCACTTTCCCCGCATCCTGTGAACTCTGCATCCCAGCCTGCTGGAAAAGCGCTTCTTGGAGGTCATTTTTCAGGGACAATTTCCTGGAGCCCGGGGCCGTAGGAGGGCCCATGCTCGCTGGGAAAGGCAGAGTCACATCCACAGTCTGTTCTACCCCTTTTGCCCTGTAGGAGAGCTCTAGTGAGCCTAGGTCTGTCAGGAAAATTCTTGGCTCCTACAGGGACACACCCTGTGTGTTAACCTGCATATCGGACCTAGGGGCCACAGGGCGCCTGTTCCTCTCGGGGGGACCCTGAAGTGGTGCGGCCAGCAACAGCCTGAACATCCATCCGATTGCTCTTTCCTTCCTTCTGATAGAGCTAGCTTTGCTTCTCGCTTTGGCATTTCGGAAGCCAGGGGGAGCCCACCGCTGTTGTCCTGGGTCTATTGGAGGTACCAGGTCTATTGGACCCCAGCATGGCACCCGACCCCTCAGACACACTCCCGCAGCCTCCTTCCCCATGGCAGGACTGTTCTGAACTAGGAATGTGTTCCAAGGCTCAGAAAATGCAGGAGACACACGGCCCTGACTCTGGAACTGAGGCCGTTGGAGCAGGCCTGGAGGTCTGACGTCTGAGACGCCAAACACTTGCTGCAAGATACAGGTGTGAAAACACACTCTCTGGGGCTGCCTTTCCTTCCTCCAAGGAAGAGACCTTTTTCCAGTCTCCGTCCGTGCTGAGTCATACAAGGCTGGAAAGGTCTGGCTTCGGAGGGCATTTCTCAGCGGCAATGGCCCTGAGGCCCTGCACCCAGGGAGGGATCCTACCCTCCCAGGGGAAGTCAAAGCAACCTCCAAACAGCTGTTCTATCATGTTTTCCTCTGCAGGAGGGAGCTAGTGAGCCCAGGTCTGTCTGGAACGTTCTTTGGATCCTGCGGGGAAATCATCCTGGGAGCCCACCTGGATACCAGTCGTAGGGGCTAAAATTTTGCATTTTCCTTCCTTGGAGCCTAACGCAGTACAGCCTAGCAACTGCTTGAAAATCCATCCTGTTGCTGTTTTCTTCCCTCTGACAGAGCGAGCTTTGCTCCCCATTTTGGGATTTCAGAGGCAAGGTGGTGGCCTGCAACTCCTTGCCTGGGGTCCATTGGAGGTGCAAGGTGCCCTCGACCAGGTGACCCAGCATGACACCTGGCCCCCTCAGACACACTCCCGCAGCCTGCTTCCCATGGGCAGGACTGCTCTCACCTAGGAATGTGTTTGCAAGGCCAGGAAACTGCAGGGAGACACAAGGCCCTGATTCTGGCATTGAGTCTGTTGGAACAGGCCTGCAGGTCTTCTGTCTAACAAGCCAAACACTTGCTGCAAGATACAGGCCTGAAAACACACTCTTGGGCTGCCTTTCCTTCCTCCAAGGAAGAGAGTTTTCTCAGCCTCCTGTGGGCTGAGAGTCACACAGGGCTGAAAAGCACTTGCTGGGAGATTATTTTTCATTGGCCATGGTCCCTGAGGTCCTGTGCTCAGGGAGGGCTCCCTCCCTCCCAGGGAAAGTCAAAGGAAGCTCCAAACGGCTGTTCAATCATGTTTCTGAGAGAGTCATTGCAAGGCAGGTTTATAAGAAGTTCAAGGGTCCCCAAGGAGAGAGGGGTCTAGAATTCTCAAGGAGGAAGAAAGGACAAACTGTTTTTCCCTCTACATTCCTTAGGATTATATAACAATCATGCATCCTTCTTGAGGATGGTCTCTGGAAAAAACCTTCTGGTAATCCTGTTATCTGAAAATGTCAATTATGGGAGTAGGTCTAGTGAGTCTTTACAACTCCAGACATTCTTTTGTTCGTTGTCATAACTTATTGGAGAGTATATAACTCCATTACTAACACTAGCAAGGGGTACGCTTTCTGCCCCTTGTGATGTCTCTGTCAGAAGCTTTCTCTATCTCCTTTATACTTTAATAAAACTCTATTGCACAAAAGCTCTGAGCAATCAAGCCTCGTCTTGGGCCTGGATTGAATTCGTCTCCTCCATAAGCCAAGAATCCCAGCATCTTTTCGTGGTTCAGCAACAATATTTCATTTCCTCTGCAGGAGAGAGCTAGTGAGCTTAGGTCTGTCTGGAACATTCTTGGATCCGTGGGAAAATATCCTGTGCACACATCTGGATACTGGGCCTAGAGGCCAAATTCGCATTTCTTTCCCGGGAGCCCTAACGTGGTGTGACTTAGCAACTGCTTGAAAATCCATCCCATTGCTGTTTTCCTCCTTCTGACAGAGCTAGCTTTGTTCCCTGCTTTGGGATATCTCAACCGAAGGGCCGGTCCATAGCTACTCGCCTGGGGCCCATTGGATGTGCAAGGTGCCCTCGACTAGGTGACCCTAGCATGGCACTCAGCCCGCTCAGACACATCCGAGGCTTCTTTCTCATGGGAAGCACTGCTCCAACCTAGGAATGTGTCTGCAATGCTTGGAAAGTGCAGTGAGACACACAGCCCTGACTCTGCAATTGAGGCCCTCAGAGCAAGCCTGCAGCTCTGATGTCTGAGAAGCAAAACACTTGCTGCAAAGAGAGGCCTGAAAACACACTCTCTGTGGATGACTTTCCTTCCTCTAAGGAAGATAGTTTTCCCAGTCTCCTGCTTCCTGAATGTCACACAGCTGGAATGCGCTTGCTTGGAGGTCGTGATTCAGTGGCAATGACCCCTGAGGCCCTTTGCCCAGGGAGGGCTCCCACACTCACAGGCAAATCAAAGCAACTTCCAAGTGAGTCAGCTCTTCACATCAAGTGGCCAAAGTATTGGAGTTTCAGGTTCAGTATTAGTCCTTCCAATGTATATTCAGACCTGATTTCCTTTAGGATGGAGTGGTTGCGTCTCCTTGTAGTCTAAGCGACCTACAAGCATCTTCTCCAACACCACAGTTCAAAGCATTAAGTTTTCAGCTGTCACTTTCTTTATAGTACATCTTTCATATCCATCCATGACATATGGAAAAACCATAGCCTTGACTGGATGGATCTTTGTTGGCAAAGCAACG
>NW_017190974.1:0-11010 GCF_001704415.2 Capra hircus
CTTGCTCCTCATAATCATACTTCCCTATATTGTCTAGATTCTTCGGCAGAGCATTCGGAATCTCGAGACCGAACTGCACCTGATTTTAAACATAAATAATCAATTATTTAAAATTAAAAAGGGTGAGATGCCGGGAGCCAGAGTGAGGAATCCCGCCGTGACAAGGTCATGAGGAAGGAAGCTGACATTCGCAAGGGCGTGCTCAGACTTCAGGGACCCTCTGGAAATTCCTAAGCATGTACCCCAACAAAAATCTGCCGGCTTTTGTGCTCTGCTTTTCCACTCTTCTGACATTTTCTGGAAAAAGTCAATTCAGGGTTTCAGTCTTCTGCATTTGAAAGAGTGTTTCAATCTAAAACCCCTCCGATGGCTTTCTAGCCTGCCTGCAGGACTCTGCGAGTGTGATTGTTTGAGGCCTCCTGACTGCAGGAGGCACAGGAAGCTTAAAATATCCTAGGAATGTAGGGGCTTCCGAAGAGTCAAAATCTTTAGAATAGGACTGATTAAAAGTTTCATTTGTTGAGTCAATGCTTGCTGCCAAATTTTCATATCCTTTATTTTTAGATATAGTTGGTATATAGAAAAACAAGTAGTAGACCTGGTATTAGCAACATTAGATCTTTGAGTTAAGTACCTTCTTTGTTATATCCCACTGCACCTTTGTTCTATAGAGATGTAACTTTAATGCTTTAAGGAGATGCAAATTAAAGAAAAACACTTCAGGGGAAACAAAATCAACATTCATTAAGGAAGAGAGCTAAAAAGTGTTAACAAGCTTCTTGGCCAGAAGATAATGTAAATCACCTGAGACCTTTTGTATACAAAATGATGTATAGAAAGAGTCTGGGCTGCGAACGCTACATAATTCTGTGTTACCCATTGATCTCCATGTTTTATCAAAAGTATAAAAGGCCTTCTGAACAATAAAGGATCGGATCAGTTTCTCGAACTAGTCTCTCGGCCTGGTTTCTTGGGACTCTGGCTCCCCCCATGTCTCTCTCTCTCCTCTTCTCTCCCTTCCCTCTCTCTGCTCTTTACTTTAACTTCAGGCTGAATCTCCATCTGGGGCGCGGAGAGGCTCGCCAGGTCTACTTACTTGCCCCGGCTGTTAAGACCCGCACCAAAGGGAGCTTAAGGCGAGGCACCCTTAGATATTCAAGCGGGCGCCGGTGGCCCAACGTAGATGGTGCAAATTCCTTGTCTGGAATTTTATTGGCCTTCCGCGTAAACCAAGCTATTCAGCCCTCTTCGTCCACTTAATCTTCTTATTACACTATAGTTTCTTAATCTAATCTTACATTAATAAAAAACAAGTCTTTCCACGCCAACGCCGTCCACCCTTCGAATTCCCTGATCCACGGGGCTGGACCCCGGCAGAAAGCCTCGTGGAAGCCTCGTGGGAAAGCCTCGAGGGAAAGCCACAGTCCTTGATTCACGCGAAGGAAGCATGACACTGCTGCTACAGCTCGGAAGGAAAGCGCACGTGCATGCCCCCACTCGAGAGGAGGACTGACTCTACTGGGAGACTCCAGAAGTCCCCCCAGATCCACGTCAGCACTGGAGAGGAATACTCAGGTTCGGCACCGGCTCACACAAGATCTTAGGCCCGGCATCGACGGGAGAGGAATCCGAGAGGCCCCGAACAACTCGCTTGGGGACTGGCCTTTCAGAGGCCACCAGAGCGGGTCCCTGAGGTCCCGTCGTAAGTCGAGAGCACCTGCCGCAATCGAGAAATCAGGAGGTTGTCCCCTCCAGGCGAGATGAGGCCCATTTCGCTGAGGCATCTCGAGGCTAATCCACCTAAACTCTGGAGCTACCAAAGCGACTTCAACCCTTGCTGCAACTCAAGAAGATCCCGACATACCGTCTACACTCGAGAGGAAGCACGAGAGTCCCGCCCACATCAGAGGAGCCCCGTTTCCGCCTCCTAGCTCGAGAGGAGGATCCTTCCCTGCGTGGTCGGGAAACAATTCCTGGCGTTTCCGTCGCATCTCAGAGGAGGCGCTCTCCACAGGAAAGGCGAAAGGAACTCCAGGGTCGTTCCACATTCCAGAGTCCCAGCATGTCTCAGTCATTCCAGGGAAACCTGCTTTCCCTGCACTGCCTCGACTTTCAAGCGAAAGATCGACTCACACAACGTGGCACGTGGGACAGCCCTGTGGGAAAGCCTCGTTGGAAAGCCTCGAGGGAAAGCACAGATCCTTGATCCACGCGAAGGGAAGCGTGACACTGCTGCTAACAGCTCGAGAGAAAGCGCATGTGCATGCCCCACTCGAGACGAGGACTGACTCCACTGGGGAGACTAAGAAGAACCCAAGATTCATGTCAGCACTGGAGAGGAATGCTAAGGTTCCGGCACCGACTCCACACAAGATCTTATGCCCCGGCATAGACGGGAGAGGAATCCGAGAGCCCCCGAGCAACTAGCATGGGGACTGGCCTTTCCTGAGGCCACCAGAGGGGTCCCTGAGGTCCCCGTAGTAAGTCGAGAGCACCTGCTGCACCTCGAGAAAATCCAGGAGGTTCTCCCCTCCAGGCGAGATGAGGCCCATTTCCGCTGAGGGTCTCGAAGGCTAATCACACCTAACCTCTGGAACTTCCAAAGGGTTCTTCACACCCTTGCTGCAACTCAAGAAGTTCCCCGACATACCCGTCTCCACTTGAGAGGAAGCACGAGAGTCCCGGCCACATCCAGAGGAGCCCCGTTTCCGAGTCCTAGCCTGAGATGAGGGATCCTTTCCCTGCTTGGTCGGGAAAGAATTCCCGGCGTTCCCGTCGCATCTCAAGAGGAGGCGCTCTCCACAGGAAAGGCGAGAGGAACTCCAGGGTCGTGACACCATTCCCAGAGACAACAGGTGTCTCAGTCCATTACAGGGAAACCTGTTTTCCCTGCACTGCGTCGACTTTCAAGCCGAAGATCGACTCACACCACGGTGGCACGTGGGGCAGCCCTGTGGGAAAGCCTCGTGGAAAGCCTCGTGGGAAAGCCTCGAGGGAAAGCCACAGATCCCTTGATCCACGCGAAGGGAAGCGTGACACTGCTGCTACAGCTCGGGAGGAAAGCGCACGTGCATGCCCCCACTCGAGACGAGGACTGAGTCTCCTGGGGAGACTCCAGAAGTACCCCAAGATCCATGTCAGCACTGGAGAGGAATCCTCAGGTTCTGGCACCGACTCCACACGAGGTCTTAGGCCGCAGCATCGACGGGAGAGGAATCCCAAGAGTCCCCCGAGCAACTCCCATGGGGAATGGCCTTTCCTGAGGCCACCAGAGCGGGTCCCTGAGGTCCCCGTCGAAAGTCGAGAGCACCTGCCGAAACTCGAGAACATCCAGGAGGTTCTCCCCTCCAGGCGAGATGAGTGCCATTTCCGCTGAGGCATCTCGAGGCTAATCACACCTAACCTCTGGAGCTCCCAAAGCGACTTCACACCCTTGCTGCAACTCAAGAAGATCCCCGACATACCCGTCTACACTCGAGAGGAAGCAGGAGAGTCCCGCCCACATCCATAGGAGCCCCATTTCCGCCTCCTAGCTCGAGAGGAGGGATCCTTTCCCTGCGTGGTCGGGAAAGAATTCCTGGCGTTTCCGTCGCATTTCAAGAGGAGGCGCTCTCCACAGGAAAGGCGAGAGGAACTCCAGGGTCGTTCCACATTCCCAGAGTCCCCAGGATGTCTCAGTCCATTCCAGGGAAACCTGCTTTCCCTGCACTGCCTCGACTTTCAAGCGAAGATCGACTTACACCATGGTGGCACGTGGGACAGCCCTGTGGGAAAGCCTCGTTGGAAAGCCTCGAGGGAAAGCCACTGATTCCTTGATCCACTCGACGGGAAACATGACACTGCTGCCCCATCTCGGCAGGAAAGCGCACGTGCATGCCCCCAAACGAGAAGAGGACTGACTCCCCTAGGGAGACTCCAAAAGTACCCCAAAATCCATGTCAGCACTGGAGAGGAATGCTCAGGTTCCTGGCACCGACACTACACAAGGTCTTAGGCCCCGGCACCGACGGGAGAGGAGGCCCTAGAGGCCCCCGAATTACTCGCATGGGGACTGGCCTTTCCTGAGGCCACCAGAGCGGGTCCCTGAGGTCCCCATTGTAAGTCGAGAGCACCTGCCGCACCTCGAGAAAATCCAGGAGGTTCTCCCTTCCAGGCGAGATTAGGCCCATTTCCGCTGAGGCATCTCGAGGCTAATCACACCTAACTTTTGACTTTCCAAAGGGTCCTTCACACCCTTCCTGCAACTCAAGAAGTTCCCCAACATACCCGTCTCCACTGGAGAGGAAGCACGAGAGTCCCGCCCTCATCCAGAGGAGCCCCGATTTCCGCCTCATAGCTCGAGAGCAGGGATATTTCCCGGCGTGGTCGGGAAAGAATTCCCGGCGTTCCCGTCGCATCTCAAGAGGAGGTGCTCTCCACAGGAAAGGCGAGAGGAACTCCAGGGTCGTGCCACCATTCCCAGAGTCCCCCAGATGTCTCAGTCCATTCCAGGGAAACCTGTTTTCCCTGCACTGCCTCGACTTTCAAGCCGAGGATCGACTCACACCACGGTGGCACGTGGGACAGCCCTGTGGGAATGCCTCGAGGGAAAGCCTCGTGGGAAAGCCTCGAGGGAAAGTTGCAGATCCCTTGATCCACGCGAAGGGAAGCATGACACTGGTGCTACATCTCGGGAGGAAAGCGCACGTGCATGCCCCACTCGAGACGAGGACTGACTCCTCTGGGGCGACTCCAGACGTACCCCAAGATCCATGTCAGCACTGGAGAGGAATCCTCAGGTTCCGGCACCTACTCCACACAAGGTCTTAGGCCCCGGCATTGACGGGAGAGGAATCCCGAGAGGCACCCGAGCAACTCGCTTGGGGACTGGCCTTTCCTGAGGCCACCAGAGCGGGTCCGTGAGGTCCCCGTCGTAAGTCGAGAGCACCTGCCGCAACTCGAGAAAATCCAGGAGGTTCTCCCCTCCAGGCGAGATGAGGCCCATTTCCCCAGAGGCATCTCGAGGCTAATCACACCTGACGTCTGGAACTTACAAAGGGTCTTTCACACCCTTGCTGCAACTCAAGAATTTCCCCGACATACCCGTCTCCACTCGAGAGGAATCACGAGAGTCCCGCCCTCATCCAGAGGAGCCCCGTTTCCGCCTCCTAGCTCGAGAGGAGGGATCCTTCCCCTGCGTGGTCGGGAAAGAATTCCCGGCATTTCCGTCGCATCTCAAGAGGAGGCACTCTCCACAGGAAAGGCGAGAGGAACTCCAGGGTCGTGCCACCATTCCCAGAGTCCCCCAGATGTCTCAGTCCATTCCAGGGAAACCTGTTTTCCCTGCACTGCCTCGACTTTCAAGCCGAGGATCGACTCACAACACGGTGGCACGTGGGCAGCCTTGTGGGAAAGCCTCGTGGGAAAGCATCGAGGGAAAGCCTTGAGGGAAAGCCACAGATCCCTTGATCCACGCGAAGGGAAGCGTGACAATGCTGCTACAGCTGGGGAGGAAAGCGCACGTGCATGCCCCCACTCGAGACGAGGACTGACTCCACAGGGGAGACTCAGGAAGTACCCCAAGATCCATGTCAACACTGGAGAGGAATCCTCAGGTTCCGGCACCGACTCCACACAAGGTCTTAGGCCGCGGCATCGATGGGAGAGGAATACCGAGAGGCCCCCGCGCAACTCGCATGGGGACTGGCCTTTCCTGAGGCCACCAGATCATGTCCCTGAGGTTCCTGTCGTAAGTCCAGAGCATCTGCCGCAACTCGAGAAAATCCAGGAGATTCTCCACTCCAGGCGAGATGAGGCCCATTTCCGCTGAGGCTTCTCGAGGCTAATCACACCTAACCTCTGGAACTTTGAAAGGGTCCTTCACACCCTTGCTGCAACTCAAGAAGTTCCCCGACATACCCGTCTCGACTCGAGAGGAAGCACGAGAGTCCCGCTCACATCCAGAGGAGCCCCGTTTCCGCCTCCTAGCTCGAGAGGAGGGTTCCTTTCCCTGCGTGTTCAGGAAAGAATTCCTGGCCTTCCCATCGCAGCTCAAGAGGGGGCGCTCTCTACAGGAAAGGCGAGAGGAACTCCAGGGTCGTGCCACGATTCCCAGAGTCCCCCAGATGTCTCAGTCCACTCCAGGGAAACGTGTTTTCCTTGCACTGCCTCGACTTTCAAGCCGAGGAATGACTCACACCACGGTGGCACGTTGGACAGCCATTTGGGAAAGCCTCGTGGGAAAGCCTCCTGGGAAAGACTCGGGGGAAAGCCACAGATTCCTTCATCCACGCGAAGGGAAGCGTGACACTACAGCTACAGCTCGGGAGGAAAGCGCACGTGCATGCCCCAACTCAAGACGAGGACTGACTCCCTTAGGGAGACTCCAAAAGTACCCCAGGAACCATGTCAGCACTGGAGTGGAATCCTCCGGTTCCTGCACCGACTCTACACAAGGTCTTAGGCCCCAGCATCGACGGGAGAGGAATCCCGAGAGGCCCCATGCAACTAGCATGGGGACTGGCCTTTCCTGAGGCCACCAGAGCGGGTCCCAGAGGTCCCCGTCGTAAGTTGAGAGCACCTGCCGCAACTAGAGAAAATCCAGGAGGTTCTCCCTTCCAGGCGAGATGAGGCCCATTTCCGGTGAGGCGTCTCGAGGCTAATCACACCGAACATCTGGAATTTCCAAAGGGTCCTTCACACCCTTGCTGCAACTCAAGAAGTTCCCCGACATACCCGTCTCCACTCGAAAGGAAGCACGAGAGTCCGGCCCACATCCAGAGGAGCCCCGTTTCCGCCTCCTAGCTCGAGAGGAGGGATCCTTTCCCTTCCTGTTCGGGAAAGAATTCCCGACGTTTCCGTCACATCTCAAGAAGAGGCGCTCTCCACAGGAAAGGCGAGAGGAACTCCAAGGTCGTGCCACCATTCCCAGAGTCCCTCAGATGTCTCAGTCCAATTCAGTGAAACCTTTTTTCCCTGCACTGCCTCGACTTTCAAGCCGAGGATCGACTCTCACCACGGTGGCACGTGGGACAGCCTTGTGGGAAAGACTCGAGGGAAAGCCTCGTGGGAAAGCCACAGATCCCTTGATCCTCGCGAAGGGAAGCGTTACACTGCTGCTACAGCTCGGGAGGAAATCGCATGTGCATGCCCCACTCGAGATGCAGAATGACTTTCCTGGGGAGACTCCAGAAGTACCCCAAGATCCCTGTCAGCACTGGAGAGGAATCCTCAGGTTCCGGCACCGACTCCACACAAGATCTTAGGCCCCCGGCATCGACGGGAGAGGAATCCTGAGAGGCCCCCAAGCAACTCGCATGGGGACTGGCCTTTCCTGAGGCCAACAGACCGGGTCCCTGAAGTCCCCGTCGTAAGTTGAGAGCACCTGCCGAAACTCGGTAAAATACAGGAGGTTCTCCCCTGCAGGCGAGATGAGGCCAGTTTCCACTGAGGTGTCTCGAGGCTAATCACACTTGACCTCTGGTACTTCCAAAGAGTCTTTCACAGTCAAGCTGCAACTCAAGAAGTTCCCCGACACACCCGTCTCCACTCAAGAGGAAGCAGGATGGTCCCGGCCACATCATGAGGAGCTCCGTTTCCGGCTCGTACCTCGAGATGAGGGATCCTTTCCCTGCTTGTTCGGAAAAGAATTCCCGGCATTCCCATCGCATCTCAAGGTGGCGCTCTCCAAAGGAAAGGGGAGAGGAACTGCAGGGTCGTGCCACCATTCCAAGACTCCCCCAGATGTGTCAGTCCGTTCCACAGGAACCTGTTTTCCCTGCACTGCCTCGGCTTTCACGCCGAGGATCGACTCACACCACCGTGACACGTGGGACAGCCCTGTGGGAAAGCCTCGTGGGAAAGACTCGAGGGAAAGCCACAGATCCCTTGGTCCACGCAAGGGGAACCGTGACACTGCTGCTGCAGCATGGGAGGAAATGGCACGCTCATGCCCCCACTCGAGACGAGGCCTGACTCCCTTGTGGAGACTCCAGAAGTACCCCAAAATCCATGTCAGCACTGGAGAGGATTCCTCAGCTTCCGGCCCCGACTCCACACAAGGAGAGCACCTGCTGAAACTCGGAAATATCCAGGAGCCTCTCCGTTCCAGGCGACATGAGGCCCATTTCTGCTGAGGCATCTCGAGACTAACCACACCTAACCTCTGGAACTTCCAAAGGGTCCTTCACACCCTTGCTGCAACTCAAGAAGTTCCCCGACATACCCTTTCCTCTTCACGTTCTGCCATAATGGTGGTGTCATCTGCATATCTAAGTTTATTGATATTTCTACCGGCAATCTTGATTCCAGTTCATGTATCTTCCATCCCAGCATGTTTCATGATGTACTCTGCATATAAGTTAAATAAACAGGGTGACAATATACAGCCTTGACATACTCCTTTTCCTTTTTGGAACCAGTCTGTTGTTCCATGTCCTGCTCTAACTGTTGCTTCCTGACCTTCATCCAGATTTCTCAAGAGGCAGGTTAGGTGGTCTGGTATTCCCATCTCTTTCAGAATTGTGGCTAAAACAACAGTATAAGGACCTTTCCGATGTCAGGCCAAGGAATTGTGTTTCCAGTCATTGAGCCACACCTGATCACTGAGCACAAATTCATGAATCTGTTCCTCAAGGGGGAATGATATTCTTTTTTATACAAACTTAGTTACCTGATTTATTACCTTACCTAATTGTTCCATCTGCTGTGAAATCCCACCCCCTTACTTGTGGCAAATCTGCTAACACCTGCCTCACTGTGGGAGGGGTCTCCCATAGAAAATTTCATAAGGACAACAACTGTGGGAACGTGCGGTTACCCGTAATATGAGTAAGTCTGCCGGAAGCAAGCCCATCCATGTACAGTCAGTCTCTATGATCCATTTTGAAAGTGTCTCTTCAAGAGTTTGGTTGTTTCTTTCCATCATTCCAGAACACTGGGGCCTATATGCTGTATGTAATTTCCACTGATATTTAGAGCTTCACATACCTGTTAATTAACTCGGCTACAAAGACAGGACCATTGTCGGATTCTATACTGGTTGGAAACCCAAGTCTGGGAATTATTTCTCAAATCAGCGAGCTACTTCATTTTCTTTTTCAGATCAGGTAGGGAAGGCCTCTGCCCAACCGGAGAAGGTACCTACTATTCTAGTAAGTCATGATAACAGGTGACTGCCTTTGCTTCCCGAAGGACACTTGCTTCCCTGCATCCTGAGAACTCCACGTCTCAGCCAGTTGGAAAAGCGCTTCTTGGAGGTCATTATTCAGGGGCAATTTCCCCTGGAGCCCGGGGCCATAGGAGCGGCTCCACACTCCCAGGGAAAGGCAGAGCCACAGCCACACATCTGTCCCATCCCCTTTGCTCTGTAGGAGAGCTCTAGTGAGCCTAGGTCTGTCAGGAAAATTCTTGGCTCCTATGGGGACACATTCTATGTGTGAAACTGCATCCAGGACCTAGGGGCCACAGGGCGCCTGTTTCTCTCCGGGGGCGGAGGGGGTGGGGGGCCTGAAGCAGTGCGGCCCAGCAACAGCTTCCACATCCATCCAATTGCTCTTTTCTTACCTCTGATAGAACTAGCTTTGTTCCAGCCTTTGGCAATTTGGAGGCAAGCGGGCCCCACTTCCTCCCCAAGGAGGCATGGGACCTACTCTGAGTGGAAAGGCCCCTCACGGAGCTGAACCCAGGAAGGCACCCAGTCATGTCTGACACATTCCTGCATTCTGCTTCTTCATGAGCAATACCGCTATAAGCTAGGAATGTCTTTCCAAGGCTCAGAAAGGACAGGGGAGATGCATGGTGCTGCCTCTGGAATTTCGGTCCTCTGAGCAGACCTGGAGGTCTCCCCTTGAAGGAGCTAACCAGTTTCTTCCAAATACAGGCTTGCAAACACACACTGGGTGGCTGCCTCTTCTTCCCTGAAGGACGATCACTTTCCCCGCATCCTGTGAACTCTGGCATCCCAGCCTGCTGGAAAAGCGCTTCTTGGAGGTCATTTTTCAGGGACAATTTTTCCCTGGAGCCCGGGGGCCGTAGGGAGGGCCCCATGCTCGCTGGGGAAAGGCAGAGTCACATCCACAGTCTTGTTCTACCCCTTTTTGCCCTGTAGGAGAGCTCTAGTGAGCCTAGATCTGTCAGGAAAATTCTTGGCTCCTATGGGGGACACACCCCTGTGTGTTAACCTGCATATCGGACCTAGGGGCCACAGGGCGCCTGTTCCTCTCGGGGGGGACCCTGAAGTGGTGCGGCCCAGCAACAGCCTGAACATCCATCCGATTGCTCTTTTCTTCCTTCTGATAGAGCTAGCTTTGCTTCTCGCTTTGGCATTTCGGAAGCCAGGGGGAGCCCCACCGCTGTTGTCCTGGGGTCTATTGGAGGTACCGGGTCTATTGGACACCAGCATGGCACCCCGACCCCCTCAGACACACTCCCGCAGCCTCCTTCGCCATGGGCAGGACTGTTCTGACCTAGGAATGTGTTCCCAAGGCTCAGAAAATGCAGAGAAACACACGGCCCTGACTCTGGAACTGAGGCCGTTGGAGCAGGCCTGGAGGTCTGACGTCTGAGACGCCAAACACTTGCTGCAAGATACAGGTGTGAAAACACACTCTCTGGGGCTGCCTTTCCTTCCTCCAAGGAAGAGAGCTTTTCCAGTCTCCTCCGTGCTGAGTCATACAAGGCTGCAAAGGTCTGGCTTAGAGGGCATTTCTCAGCGGCAATGGCCCCTGAGGCCCTGCACCCAGGGAGGGATCCTACCCTCCCAGGGAAGTCAAAGCAACCTCCAAACAGCTGTTCTTCTCATATTTCCTCTGCAGGAGGAGCTAGTGAGCCCAGGTCTGTCTGGAACGTTCTTGGATCCTGCGGGGAAATCATCCTGGGAGCCCACTGGATACCAGTCATAGGGGCTAAAATTCGCATTTTCCTTCCTTGGAGCCCTAACGCAGTAGAGCCTAGCAACTGCTTGAAAATCCATCCTGTTGCTGTTCTTCCCTCTGACAGAGCGAGCTTTGCTCCCCATTTTGGGATTTCAGA
>NW_017190975.1:0-11009 GCF_001704415.2 Capra hircus
GACGCCTCAGCGGAAATGGGCCTCATCTCGCCTGGAGGGGAGAACCTCCTGGATTTTCTCGAGTTGCAGCAGGTGCTCTCGACTTCGACAGGGAATTCAGAGACCCGCTCTGGTGGCCCTAGGAAAGGACAGTCCCCTTGCGAGTTGCTCGGAGCCTCTCGGGATTCCTCTCCCGTCGATGCCAGGGCCTAATAGGCCTAATACCTTGTTTGGAGTCAGTGCGGGAACCTGAGGATTCCTCTCCAATGCTGACATGGATCTTGGGAACTTCTGGAGTCGCCCCAGGGGAGTCAGTCCTCGTCTCGAGTCGGGACATGCACGTTCGGTTTCCTCCCCAGCTCTAGCAGCAGTGTCATGCTACCCGTCGAGTGGATAATGGGATCAGTGGCTTTCCCTCGAGGATTTTCCAAAGGGCTGTCCCACGTGCCACCGTGGTGTGAGCCGATCCTCGGCTTGAAAGTCGAGGCAGGTTTCCCTGGAATGGATAGAGACAACTTGGGCACTCTGGGAATGGTGGGACGACTGTAGAATTCCTCTCGCCTTTCCTGTGGAGAGCGCCTCCTCTTGAGATGCGACGGGAACGCCGTGAATTCTTTCCCGAACACGCAGGGAAACGATCCCTCCACTCGAGCTAGGAGGCGGAACCGGGGCTCCTCTGAATGTGGGCGCGACTCTCGTGCTTCCTCTCGAGTGGAGATTGGTTTGTCGGGGAACTTCTTGAGTTGCAGCAATGGTGTGAATTACCCTTAGTAGGTTCCAGAGGTTAGGTGTGATGAGCCTCGGGACACTTCAGCGTAATTGGGCCTCATCTTGCCTGGAGGGGAGAACCTCCTGGATTTTCTCGTGTTGGGGCAGCTGTTCTCGACTTACGAAGGGGACATCAGGGACCCGCTCTGGTGGCCTCAGGAAAGGCCAGTCCCAATGCGAGTAGCTCGAAGGACTCTCGGGATTCCTCTCCCGTCGATTCCGGTGCCTAAGACCTTGTGTGGAGTCGGTGCCGTAACCTGAGGATTCCTCTCCACTGTGAAACGGATCTTGGGGTAATTCTAGAGTCTCCCCAGGGGACTCAGTCCTCGTCTCGAGTGGGGGCATGCACGTGCGATTTCCTGCCGAGATGGAGCAGCATTGTCATGCTTCCCGTCGAATGGATCAAGGGATCTGTGGCTTTCCCTCGAGGCTTTCCCACGAGGCTTTCCCACGAGGCGGCTTTCCGACAGGGCTGTCCACGTGCCACCGTGGTGTGAGTCGATCCTCGGCTTGAAAGTCGAGGCAGTGCAGGGAAAACAGGTTTCCCTGGAATGGACTGAGACATCTGGGGGACTCAGGGAATGGTGGCACCACCCTGGAGTTCCTCTCCTTTCCTGTGGAGATCGCCTCCTCTTGACATATGACGGGAACGCCGGGAAATCTTTCCTGACCACGCAGGGAAAGGATCCCTCCTCTCGAGCTAGGAGGCAGAAACGGGGCTCCTCTAGGTTTGGGCGGGACTCTCGTGCTTCCTCTCGAGTGGAGACGGGTATGTCGGGGAACTTCTTGAGTTGCAGCAAGGGTGTGAAGGACCCTATGGAAGTTCCAGAGGTTAGGTGTGATTAGCCTCGTGACGCCTCAGCGGAAATGGGCCTCATCTCGTCTGGAGGGGAGAACCTCCTGGATTTTCTCGAGTTGCAGCAGGTGCTCTCGACTTACGGCGGGGACCTCAGGGACCCGCTCTGGTGGCCTCAGGAAAGGCCAGTCCCCATGCGAGTTCTCTGGGGCCTCTCGGGATTCCTCTCCCGTCGATGCTGGGACCTAAGACCTGTTGTGGAGTCGGTGCCGGAACCTGAGGATTCCTCTCCAGTGCTGACATGGATCTTGGGGTACTTCTGGAGTCTCCCCAGGGGAGTAAGTCCTCGTCTCGAGTGGGCATGCACGTGCGCTTTCCCCCCGAGCTGTAGCAGCAGTGTCTCTCTTCCCTTCGCGTGGTTCAAGGTATCTGTGGCTTTCCCTTGAGGCTTTCCCACGAGGCTTTCCCACAGGGCTGTCCCACGTGCCACCGTGGTGTGAGTCGATCCTCGGCTTGAAAGTCGAGGCAGTGAAGGGAAAACAGGTTTCCCTGGAATGGACTGAGACATCTGGGGGACTCTGGGAATGGGGGCACGACCCTGGATTTCCTCTCGCCTTTCCTTTGGAGAGAGCCTCCTCTTGAGATGCGACGGGAACGCGGGAATTCTTTCCCGACCACGCAGGGAAAGGATTCCTCCTCTCGAGCTAGGAGGCGGAAGCGGGACCCCTCTGGTTGTGGGCGGGACTCTCGTGCTTCCTCTCGAGTGGAGACGGGTATGTCGGCGAAATTCTTGAGTTGCAGCAAGGGTGTGAAGGACCCTTTGGAAGTTCCAGAGGTTAGGTGTGATTAGCCTCAAGACGCCTCAGCGGAAATGGGCCTCATCTCGCCTGGAGGGGAGAACCTCCTGGATTTTCTCGAGTTGCGGCAGGTGCTCTCGACTTACGACGGGGAAATCAGGGACCCGCTCTGGTGGCCTCAGGAAAGGCCAGTCCCATGCGAGTTTTTCTGGGGCCTCTCGGGATTCCTCTCCCGTCGACCCCGGGGCCTAAGACCTTGTGTGATGTCCGTGCCGGAACCTGAGGATTCCTCTCCAGTGCTGACATGGATCTTGGGGTACTTCTGGAGTCTCCCAAGGGGAATCAGTCCTCGTCTCGTTTTGGGCAGCACGTGCCCTTTCCTCCCGAGTGGTAGCAGCAGTGTCACGCCTCCCTTCGCGTGGATCAAGGGATCTGTGGCTTTCCCTCAAGGCTTTCCCACGAGGCTTTCCCACGAGTCTTTCCCACAGGGCTGTCCCACGTGCCACCGTGGTGTGAGTCGATCTTGGGCTTGAAAGTCGAGGCAGTGCAGGGAAAACAGGTTTCCCTGGAATGGACTAAGACATCTGGGGGACTCTAGGAGTGGTGGCACGACCCTGGAGTTCCTCTGCCTTTCCTGTGGAGAGCGCCGCGTATTGAGATGGGACGGGAATGCCGGGAATTCTTTCCCGACCACGCAGGGAAAGGATCCCCCCACTCGAGCTAGGAGGCGGAAACGGGGCTCATCTGGATTTGGGCGGGACTCTCGTGCTTCCTCTCGAGTGGAGACGGGTATGTCGGGGAACTTCTTGAGTTGCAGCAAGGGTGTGAAGGAACCTTTGGAAGTTCCAGAGGTTAGGTGTGATTAGCATCAGGACGCCTCAGCGGAAATGGGCCTCATCTCGCCTGGAGGGGAGAACCTCCTGGATTTTCTCGAGTTGCAGCAGGTGCTCTCGACTTACGACAGGGAATTCAGAGACCCGCTCTGGTGGCCCTAGGAAAGGACAGTCCCCTTGCGAGTTGCTCGGGCCTCTCGGGATTCCTCTACCGTCGATGCCAGGGCCTAATACCTTGTTTGGAGTCAGTGCGGGAACCTGAGGATTCCTCTCCAATGCTGACATGGATCTTGGGAACTTCTGGAGTCGCCCCAGGGGAGTCAGTCCTCGTCTCGAGTCGGGACATGCACGTTCGGTTTCCTCCCCAGCTCTAGCAGCAGTGTCATGCTACCCGTCGAGTGGATAATGGGATCAGTGGCTTTCCCTCGAGGATTTTCCAAAGGGCTGTCCCACGTGCCACCGTGGTGTGAGCCGATCCTCGCTTGAAAGTCGAGCAGTGCAGGGAAAACAGGTTCCTGAATGGATAGAGACAACTTGGCACTCTGGAATGGTGGGACGACTGTAGAATTCCTCTCGCTTTCCTGTGGAGAGCCTCCTCTTGAGATGCGACGGGAACGCCGTGAATTCTTTCCCGAACACGCAGGGAAACGATCCTCCACTCGAGCTAGGAGGCGGAACCGGGCTCCTCTGAATGTGGCGCGACTCTCGTGCTTCCTCTCGAGTGGAGATTGGTTTGTCGGGAACTTCTTGAGTTGCAGCAATGTGTGAATTACCCTTAGTAGGTTCCAGAGGTTAGGTGTGATGAGCCTCGGACACTTCAGCGTAATTGGGCCTCATCTTGCCTGGAGGGGAGAACCTCCTGGATTTTCTCGTGTTGGGGCAGCTGTTCTCGACTTACGAAGGGACATCAGGGACCCGCTCTGGTGGCCTCAGGAAAGGCCAGTCCCAATGCGAGTAGCTCGAAGGACTCTCGGGATTCCTCTCCCGTCGATTCCGTGCCTAAGACCTTGTGTGGAGTCGGTGCCGTAACCTGAGGATTCCTCTCCACTGTGAAACGGATCTTGGGTAATTCTAGAGTCTCCCCAGGGACTCAGTCCTCGTCTCGAGTGGGGGCATGCACGTGCGATTTCCTGCCGAGATGGAGCAGCATTGTCATGCTTCCCGTCGAATGGATCAAGGGATCTGTGGCTTTCCCTCGAGGCTTTCCCACGAGGCTTTCCACGAGCTTCCCACGCGCTTTCCGACAGGGCTGTCCCACGTGCCACCGTGGTGTGAGTCGATCCTCGGCTTGAAAGTCGAGCAGTGCAGGAAAACAGGTTTCCCTGGAATGACTGAGACATCTGGGGGACTCAGGGAATGGTGGCACCACCCTGGAGTTCCTCTCCTTTCCTGTGAGATCGCCTCCTCTTGACATATGACGGGAACGCCGGGAAATCTTCCTGACCACGCAGGAAAGATCCCTCCTCTCGAGCTAGGAGGCAGAAACGGGGCTCCTCTAGTTTGGGCGGGACTCTCGTGCTTCCTCTCGAGTGGAGACGGGTATGTCGGGAACTTCTTGAGTTGCAGCAAGGGTGTGAAGGACCCTATGGAAGTTCCAGAGGTTAGGTGTGATTAGCCTCGTGACGCCTCAGCGAAATGGGCCTCATCTTCGTCTGGAGGGGAGAACCTCCTGGATTTTCTCGAGTTGCAGCAGGTGCTCTCGACTTACGGCGGGGACTCAGGGACCCGCTCTGGTGGCCTCAGGAAAGGCCAGTCCCCATTGCGAGTTCTCTGGGGGCCTCTCGGGGATTCCTCTCCCGTCGATGCTGGGACCTAAGACCTGTTGTGGAGTCGGTGCCGGAACCTGAGGATTCCTCTCCCAGTGCTGACATGGATCTTGGGGTACTTCTGGAGTCTCCCCAGGGGAGTAAGTCCTCGTCTCGAGTGGGGCATGCACGTGCGCTTTCCCCCCGAGCTGTAGCAGCAGTGTCTCTCTTCCCTTCGCGTGGTTCAAGGTATCTGTGGCTTTCCCCTTGAGGCTTTCCCACGAGGCTTTCCCACAGGGCTGTCCCACGTGCCACCGTGGTGTGAGTCGATCCTCGGCTTGAAAGTCGAGGCAGTGAAGGGAAAACAGGTTTCCCTGGAATGGACTGAGACATCTGGGGGACTCTGGGAATGGGTGGCACGACCCTGGATTTCCTCTCGCCTTTCCTTTGGAGAGAGCCTCCTCTTGAGATGCGACGGGAACGCCGGAATTCTTCTCCCGACCACGCAGGGAAAGGATTCCTCCTCTCGAGCTAGGAGGCGGAAGCGGGACCCCTCTGGTTGTGGGCGGGATCTCTCGTGCTTCCTCTTCGAGTGGAGACGGGTATGTCGGCGAAATTCTTGAGTTGCAGCAAGGGTGTGAAGGACCCTTTGGAAGTTCCAGAGGTTAGGTGTGATTAGCCTCAAGACGCCTCAGCGGAAATGGGCCTCATCTCGCCTGGAGGGGAGAACCTCCTGGATTTTCTCGAGTTTGCGGCAGGTGCTCTCGACTTACGACGGGGAAATCAGGGACCCGCTCTGGTGGCCTCAGGAAAAGGCCAGTCCCCATGCGAGTTTTTCTGGGGCCTCTCGGGATTCCTCTCCCGTCGACCCCGGGGCCTAAGACCTTGTGTGATGTCCGGTGCGGAACCTGAGGATTCCTCTCCAGTGCTGACATGGATCTTGGGGTACTTCTGGAGTCTCCCCAAGGGGAATCAGTCCTCGTCTCGGTTTGGGCAGCACGTGCGCCTTTCCTCCCGAGCTGGTAGCAGCAGTGTCACGCTTCCCTTCGTCGTGGATCAAGGGATCTGTGGCTTTCCCTCGAAGGCTTTCCACGAGGCTTTCCCACGAGTCTTTCCACAGGGCTGTCCCACGTGCCACCGTGGTGTGAGTCGATCTCGCGCTTGAAAGTCGAGGCAGTGCAGGGAAAACAGGTTTCCCTGGAATGGACTAAGACATCTGGGGGACTCTAGGAATGGTGGCACGACCCTGGAGTTCCTCTGCCTTTCCTGTGGAGAGCGCCTGCCTCTTGAGATGGACGGGAACGCGGGAATTCTTTCCGACGCACGCAGGGAAAGGATCCCCTCCTCTCGAGCTAGGAGGCGGAAACGGGGCTCCATCTGGATTTGGCGGGACTCTCGTGCTTCCTCTCGAGTGGAGACGGGTATGTCGGGGAACTTCTTGAGTTGCAGCAAGGGTGTGAAGGACCTTTGGAAGTTCCAGAGGTTAGGTGTGATTAGCATCAGGACGCCTCAGCGGAAATGGGCCTCATCTCGCCTGGAGGGGAGAACCTCCTGGATTTTCTCGAGTTGCCAGCAGGTGCTCTCGACTTACGACAGGGAATTCAGAGACCCGCTCTGGTGGCCCTAGGAAAGGACAGTCCCCTTGCGAGTTGCTCGGGAGCCTCTCGGGATTCCTCTACCGTCGATGCCAGGGCCTAATACCTGTTTGGAGTCAGTGCGGGAACCTGAGGATTCCTCTCCAATGCTGACATGGATCTTGGGAACTTCTGGAGTCGCCCCAGGGGAGTCAGTCCTCGTCTCGAGTCGGGACATGCACGTTCGCTTTCCTCCCCGAGCTCTAGCAGCAGTGTCATGCTACCCGTCGAGTGGATAATGGGATCAGTGGCTTTCCCTCGAGGATTTCCAAAGGGCTGTCCCACGTGCCACCGTGGTGTGAGCCGATCCTCGGCTTGAAAGTCGAGGCAGTGCAAGGGAAAACAGGTTTCCCTGGAATGGACTAGAGACATCTGGGGCACTCTGGGAATGGTGGGACGACCTGTAGAATTCCTCTCGCCTTTCCTGTGGAGAGCGCCTCCTCTTGAGATGCGACGGGAACGCCGTGAATTCTTTCCCGAACCACGCAGGGAAACGATCCCTCCACTCGAGCTAGGAGGCGGAACCGGGCTCCTCTGATGTGGGGCGCGACTCTCGTGCTTCCTCTCGAGTGGAGACTGGGTTTGTCGGGCGAAATTCTTGAGTTGCAGCAATGGGTGTGAATGACCCTTAGTAGGTTCCAGAGGTTAGGTGTGATGAGCCTCAGGGACACTTCAGCGGAATTGGGCCTCATCTCGCCTGGAGGGGAGAACCTCCTGGATTTTCTCGATGTTGCGGGCAGGCTGCTTCTCGACTTACGACGGGGACATCAGGGACCCGCTCTGGTGGCCTCAGGAAAGGCCAGTCCCCAATGCGAGTTCTCTGGGCCTCTCGGGATTCCTCTCCCGTCGATTCCGGTGCCTAAGACCTTGTGTGGATGTCGGTGCCGGAACCTGAGGATTCCTCTCCAGTGCTGACATGGATCTTGGGGTACTTCTAGGAGTCTCCCAGGGGATCAGTCCTCGTCTCGAGTGGGGCATGCACGTGCTTTCCTGCCGAGATGAGCAGCAGTGTCATGCTCCCGCGTGGATCAAAGGGATCTGTGGCTTTCCTCGAGGCTTTCCACGAGGCCTTTCCACGGACGCCACAGGACGTGCCCTTGTCCACAGCGAGCTGATCGACTCCAACCACGTACGCGTCGGAAAGCGCGTGGGTCGTGGAAGTCGGGGCCCATCTGATCTTGGGGCTGGCTCCACTCGGAGCGACGAGCTGATCGAGACGAGGCTGAGGGGAGACTCTAGAATACCCAAGATCCGTTTCACAGTGGAAGGAATCCTCAGTTACGGCACGATCCACACAAGGTCTTAGGCACCGGAATCGACGGAGAGGAATCCCGAGAGCCTTCGAGCTACTCGCATTGGACTGGCCTTTCCTGAGGCCACAGAGCGGTCCCTGATGTTCGTAAGTCGAGAACAGCTGCCCCACACGGAAATCAGGAGGTTCTCCCCTCCAGGCAAGATGAGGCCCAATTCGACGCTGGAAGTGTCCCGAGGCTCATCACACCTAACCTCTGGAACTACTAAGGGTAATTCACACCATTGGCTGCAACTCAAGAAGTTCCCCGACAAACCATCTCCACTCGAGAGGAAGCACGAGAGTCGCGCCCACATTCAGAGGAGCCCCGGTTCCGCCTCCTAGCTCGAGTGGAGGGATCGTTTCCCTGCGTGTTCGGGAAAGAATTCACGGCGTTCCCGTCGCATCTCAAGAGGAGGCGCTCTCCACAGGAAAGGGCGAGAGGAACTCTACCGTCGTCCCACCATTCCCAGAGTGCCCAAGGATTGTCTCTCGTCCATTCCAGGGGAAACCTGTTTTCCCTGCACTGCCTCGACTTTCAAGCCGAGGATCGGCTCACACCACGGTGGCACGTGGGACAGCCCCTTTGGAAAATCCTCGAGGGAAAGCCACTGATCCCATTATCCACTCGACGGGTAGCATGACACTGCTGCTAGAGCTGGGGAGGAAACCGAACGTGCATGTCCCGACTCGAGACGAGGACTGACTCCCCTGGGGCGACTCCAGAAGTTCCCAAGATCCATGTCAGCATTGGAGAGGAATCCTCAGGTTCCCGCACTGACTCCAAACAAGGTATTAGGCCCTGGCATCGACGGTAGAGGAATCCCGAGAGGCTCCCGAGCAACTCGCAAGGGGACTGTCCTTTCCTAGGGCCACCAGAGCGGGTCTCTGAATTCCCTGTCGTAAGTCGAGAGCACCTGCTGCAACTCGAGAAAATCCAGGAGGTTCTCCCCTCCAGGCGAGATGAGGCCCATTTCCGCTGAGGCGTCCTGATGCTAATCACACCTAACCTCTGGAACTTCCAAAGGTTCCTTCACACCCTTGCTGCAACTCAAGAAGTTCCCCGACATACCCGTCTCCACTCGAGAGGAAGCACGAGAGTCCCGCCCAAATCCAGATGAGCCCCGTTTCCGCCTCCTAGCTCGAGTGGGGGGATCCTTTCCCTGCGTGGTCGGGAAAGAATTCCCGGCATTCCCGTCCCATCTCAATACGCGGCGCTCTCCACAGGAAAGGCAGAGGAACTCCAGGGTCGTGCCACCACTCCTAGAGTCCCCCAGATGTCTTAGTCCATTCCAGGGAAACCTGTTTTCCCTGCACTGCCTCGACTTTCAAGCCCAAGATCGACTCACACCACGGTGGCACGTGGGACAGCCCTGTGGGAAAGACTCGTGGGAAAGCCTCGTGGGAAAGCCTTGAGGGAAAGCCACAGATCCCTTGATCCACGCGAAGGGAGGCGTGACACTGCTGCTACCACTCGGGAGGAAAGGGCACGTGCTGCCCCAAAACGAGACGAGGACTGATTCCCCTTGGGAGACTCCAGAAGTACCCCAAGATCCATGTCAGCACTGGAGAGGAATCCTCAGGTTCCGGCACGGACATCACACAAGGTCTTAGGCCCCGGGGTCGACGGGAGAGGAATCCCGAGAGGCCCCAGAAAAACTCGCATGGGGACTGGCCTTTCCTGAGGCCACCAGAGCGGGGTCCCTGATTTCCCCGTCGGTAAGTCGAGAGCACCTGCCGCAACTCGAGAAAATCCAGGAGGTTCTCCCCTCCAGGCGAGATGAGGCCCATTTCCGCTGAGGCGTCTTGAGGCTAATCACACCTAACCTCTGGAACTTCCAAAGGGTCCTTCCACACCCTTGCTGCAACTCAAGAATTTCGCCGACATACCCGTCTCCACTCGAGAGGAAGCACGAGAATCCCGCCCACAACCAGAGGGGTCCCCGCTTCCGCCTCCTAGCTCGAGAGGAGGAATCCTTTCCCTGCGTGGTCGGGAAAGAATTCCCGGCGTTCCCGTCGCATCTCCAAGAGGAGGCTCTCTCCAAAGGAAAGGCGAGAGGAAATCCAGGGTCGTGCCCCCATTCCCAGAGTCCCCCAGATGTCTCAGTCCATTCCAGGGAAACCTGTTTTCCCTTCACTGCCTCGACTTTCAAGCCGAGGATCGACTCACACCACGGTGGCACGTGGGACAGCCCTGTGGGAAAGCCTCGTGGGAAAGCCTCAAGGGAAAGCCACAGATACCTTGAACCACGCGAAGGGAAGAGAGACACTGCTGCTACAGCTCGGGGGGAAAGCGCACGTGCATGCCCCACTCGAGACGAGGACTTACTCCCCTGGGGAGACTCCAGAAGTACCCCAAGATCCATGTCAGCACTGGAGAGGAATCCTCAGGTTCCGGCACCGACTCCACAACAGGTCTTAGGTCCCAGCATCGACGGGAGAGGAATCCCGAGAGGCCCCAGAGAACTCGCAATGGGGACTGGCCTTTCCTGAGGCCACCAGAGCGGGTCCCTGAGGTCCCCGCCGTAAGTCGAGAGCACCTGCCTGCAACTCGAGAAAATCCAGGAGGTTCTCCCCTCCAGACGAGATGAGGCCCATTTCCGCTGAGGCGTCACGAGGCTAATCACAACCTAACCTCTGGAACTTCCATAGGGTCCTTCACACCCTTGCTGCAACTCAAGAAGTTCCCCGACATACCCGTCTCCACTCGAGAGGAAGCACGAGAGTCCCGCCCAAACCTAGAGGAGCCCCGTTTCTGCCTCCTAGCTCGAGAGGAGGGATCCTTTCCCTGCGTGGTCAGGAAGATTTCCCGCGTTCCCGTCATATGTCAAGAGGAGGCGATCTCCACAGGAAAGGAGAGGAACTCCAGGGTGGTGGCCACCATTCCCTGAGTCCCCCAGATGTCTCAGTCCATTCCAGGGAAACCTGTTTTCCCTGCACTGCCTCGACTTTCAAGCCGAGGATCGACTCACACCACGGTGGCACGTGGGACAGCCCTGTCGGAAAGCCGCGTGGGAAAGCCTCGTGCCTCGTGGAAAGCCTCGAGGAAAGCCACAGATCCCTTGATCCATTCGACGGAAGCATGACAACTGCTCCATCTCGGAAATCGCAAGTGCATTGCCCCCACTTCGGAGACGTGGACTGAGTCCCTGGGGAGACTCTAGAA
>NW_017190976.1:0-11009 GCF_001704415.2 Capra hircus
CCACGCCACCAGTATAGGATCCCTCCTCTCGAGCTAGGAGGAGGAAACGGGGCTCCTCTGGATGTGCGGGGAACTCTCGTGCTTTCCTCTCGAGTGGAGACGGGTATGTCGGGGAACTTCTTGCATTGCAGCAAGGGTGTGAAGGACCCTTTGTCAGTTCCAGAGGTTAGGTGTGATTAGCCTCGAGATGCCTCAGTGGAAATGGGCCTCATCTCGCCTGGAGGGGAGAACCTCCTGGATTTTCTCGAGTTGTGGCAGGTGCTCTCAACATATGACGGAGACCTCAGGAACCCGCTATGGAGGCCTCAGGAAAGGCCAGTCCCATGGGAGTAGCTCGGGGTCTCTCGGGATTCCTCTCCCGTCGATGCCGGGGCCTAAGACCTTGTGTGGAATCGCTGCCGGAACCTGAGGATTCCTCTCCAGTGCTGACATGGATTTGGGGTACTTCTGGATTCTCCACAGGGGAGTCAGTCCTCGTCTGGAATTGGGGCACTCACGTGCGATTTCCTCTTGATCTGTAGCAGCAGTGTCACGCTTCCCTTGCCGTGGATCAAGGGATCTGTGGCTTTCCCTCGAGGCTTTCCCACGAGGCTTTCCCACAGGGCTGTCCCACGTGCATCGTGGTGTGAGTCGATCCTCGGCTTGAAAGTCGAGGCAGTGCAGGGAAAACAGATTTCCCTGGAATGGATTGAGACATCTGGGGGTCTCTGGGAATGGTGGCACGACCCTGGAGTTCCTCTCGCCTTTCCTGTGGAGAGTGCCTCCTCTTGAGATGCGTCGGGAACGCCGGGAAGTCTTTCCCCAACACGCAGGAAAAGGATCTCTACTCTCGAGCTAGGAGGCGGAAACGGGGCTCCTCTGGATGTGGGCGGGACTCTCGTGCTTCCTCTCGAGTGGAGACGGGTATGTGGGGGAACTTCTTGAGTTGCAGCAAGGGTGTGAAGGACCCATAGGAAGTTCCAGAGGATAGGTGTGATTAGCCTCGAGACGCCTCAGCGGAAATGGGCCTCATCTCGCCTGGAGGGGAGAACCTCCTGGATTTTCTCCAGTTGCGGCAGGTGCTCTCGACTTACGACGGGGACCTCAGGAACCCGCTCTGGTGGCCTCACGAAAGGCCAGTCCCCATGCGAGATGCTCGGTGGTCTCTCGGGATTCCTCTCCCGTCGATGCCCGGGCCTAAGACCTTGTGTGGAGTCAGTGCTGGAACCTGAGGATTCCTCTCCAGTGCTGACATGGATCTTGGGGTACTTCTGGAGTCTCCCCAGGGGAGTCAGATCTCGTCTCGAGTGGGGGCATACACGTGCGCTTTCCTGCGAGCTGTAGCAGCATTTTCATGCTTCCCTTCGAGTGGTTCAAGGCATCTGTGGATTTCCCTCGAGTCTTTCCCACGAGGCTTTCCCACGAGGCTTTCTCACAGGGCTGTCCCACGTGCCCCCGTGGTGTGAGTCGATCCTTGGCTTGAAAGTCGAGTTAGTGCAGGGAAAACAGGTTTCCCTGGAATGGACTGAGACATCTGGGAGACTCTGGGAATGGTGGCACGACCCTGGAGTTCCTCTCGCCTTTCCTGTGGAGAGCGCATCCTCTTGAGATGGGACGGGAATGCCGGGAATTCTTTCCCCACCACGCAGGGAAAGGATTCCTCCTCTCGTCCTTTGAGGCGGAAACGGGGGTCCTGTGCATGTGGGCGGGACTCTCGTGCTTCCTCTCGAGTGGAGTCGGTATGTCGGGGAACTTCTTGAGTTGCAGCAAGGGTGTGAAGGATCCTTTGGAAGTTCCAGAGGTTAGATGTGATTACCCTCGAGACGCCTCTGTGGAAATGGGCATCATCTCGCCTAGAGGGGAGAACCTCCAGGATTTTCTCGAGTTGCGGCAGGTGCCCTCGACTTACGACGGGGCCCTCAGGGACCCACTCTGGTGGCCTCAGGAAAGGCCAGTCCCGATGCGAGTTGCTCGAGGGCCTCTCGGGATTGCTCTGCCGGAGATGCCGGGCCTAAGACCTTGTGTGGAGTCGTTGCTGGAACCTGAGGATTTCTCTCCAATGCTGACATGGATCTTGGGGTACTTCTGGAGACTCCCCTGGGAGTCAGTCCTCGTCTCGAGTGGGGGCATGCACGTGCGCTTACCTCCCAAGCTGTATCAGCAGTGTCAGGCTTCCCTTCACGTGGATCAAGGGATCTGTTTCTTTACCTCGAGCCTTTCCCACGAGGCTTTCCCTCGAGGCTTTCCCACGAGGCTTTCCCTCGAGGCTTTCCCACGTTCCACCGTGGTGTGACTCTATCCTCGGATTGAAAGTCGAGGCAGTGCAGGGAAAACAGGTTTCCCTGGAATTGACTGAGACATCCGGGGGACTCTGGGAATGGTGGCACGACCTGGAGTTCCTCTCACCTTTACTGTTTAGAGCGCCTCCTCTTGAGATGCGACAGGAACGCCGGGAATTCTTTCCGGACACGCAGGGAAAGGATCCCTCCTCTCGAGCTACGAGGCGGAAACACGGCTCATCTGAATGTGGGCTGGGCTCTCGTGCTTCCTCTCGAGTGGAGACGGGTATGTCGGGGAACTTCTTGAGTTGCAGCAAGGGTGTGAAGGACCCTTTGGAAGTTCCAGAATTTAGGTGTGATTAGACTCGAGACGTCTCAGCGGAAAAGGGCCTCATCTCGCCTGGAGGGGAGAACCTCCTGGATTTTCTCGAGTTGCGGCAGGTGCTCTCGACTTAGGACGGGGACCTCAGGGACCCGCTCTGGTGGCCTCAGGAAAGGCCAGTACCCATGCGAGTTGTTCAGGGGCCTTTCGGAATTCCTCTCCCATCGATGCCGGGGCCTAAGACCTTGTGTGGAGTTGGTGTCATAACCTGAGGATTCCTCTCCAGTGCAGACATGGTTCTTGGGGTACTTCTGGAGTCTCCCCAGGGAGTAAGTCCTCGTCTCGAGTGGGGCCATGCACGTGCGCTTTCCTCCCGAGCTGTAGCAGCAGTGTCACGCTTCCCTTCGCGTGTATCAAGGGATCTGTGGCTTTCCCTCGAGGCTTTCCCTCGAGGCTTTCCCACGAGGCTTTTCCACAGGGCTGTCCCACATGCTACAGTGGTGTGAGTCGATCCTCGGCTTGAAAGTCGAGGCAGTGCAGGGAAAACAGTTTTCCCTGGAATGGACTGAGACACATGGGGGACTCAGGGAATGGTGGCACGACCCTGGAGTTCCTCTCGTCTTTAGTGTGGAGAGCGCCTCCTCTTGAGATGCCACGGGAACGCCGGGAATTCTTGACGAACACGCAGGGAAAGGATCCCTCCTCTCGAGCTAGGAGGCAGAAAAGGGGCTCCACTGGATGTGGGCGGGATTCTTGTGCTTCCTCTCAAGTGGAGACGGTTATGTCGGGGAACTTCTTGAGTTGAAGCAAGGGTGTGAAGGACTCTTTGGAAGTTCGAGAGGTTAGGTGTGATTAGCCTCGATACGTCTCAGCGGAAATGGGCTTCATCTCACCTGGAGGGGAGAAC
Organism: Capra hircus; assembly: GCF_001704415.2. Taxonomy (NCBI): domain Eukaryota; kingdom Metazoa; phylum Chordata; class Mammalia; order Artiodactyla; family Bovidae; genus Capra; species Capra hircus. The sequence goes on from NW_017190976.1 coordinate 3,488, forward strand.
CTCCTGGATTTTCTCGAGTTGCGGCAGGTGCTCTCGACTTACGACCTGGACCTCAAGGACCCGCTTTGTTGGCCTGAGGAAAGGCCAGTCCCCATGCGAGTTGCTAGAGGTCTTGTCGCTATTCCTCTCCCGTCGATGCCAGGGCCTAAGACCTTGTGTGGAGTCGGGGCCGGAACCTGAGGATTCCTCTCCAGGGCTGACATGCATCTTGGGGTATTTCTGGAGTCTCCCCAGGGGAGTCAGTTCTCGTCTCGAGTATGGGCATGCACGTGCGCTTTCCTCCCGTGCTGTAGCAGCAGTGTCACGCTTCCCGTCGCGTGGATTAAGGGATCTGTGGCTTTCCCTCGAGGCTTTCCCACGAGGCTTTCCCACAGGGTTGTCACACGTGCCACCGTGGTGTGAGTCGATCCTCGGCGTGAAAGTCGAAGCAGTGCAGGGAAAACAGGATCCTCTGGAATGGACTGAGACATCTGGGGGACTCTTGGAATGGTGGCACGACCCATGAGTTCCTCTCGCCTTTCCTGTGCAGCGCGCCTCCTCTTGAGATGCGTCGAAACGTCGGGAATTCTTTCCCGAGGAAGCAGGGAAGGATCCCTCATCTCGAGCTTGGAGGCGGAAACGGAGCTCCTCTGGCGGTGGCCGGACCCTGGTGCTTTCTCTGGAGTGGAGACGAGTATGTCGGGGAACTTCTTGAGTTTTAGCAATGGTGTTTAGGACACTTTGGAAGTTCCAGAGTTTAGCTGTGATTACTCTCGAGACGCCGCAGAGAAAATGGGTCTCATCTCGACTGGAGCAGAGAACCTCCTGGATTTTCTCGAGTTGCGGCAGGTACTCTCGACATACGACCGTGACCTCAGGGACAGTGTAGCAGATGTGTCACGCTTCCCTTCGCGGGGATCAAGGGATCTCTGGCTTTCCCTCGAGGCTTTCTCACAGGGCTGTCCCACATGCCACCATGGTGTGAGTGGATCCTCGGCGTGAAATTCGAGGCAGTGCTGGGAAAACGGGTTCCTCTGAAATGGACTGAGACATCTGGGGGACTCTTGAAATGGTGGCACGACCTTGGAGTTCCTCTCGCCTTTCCTATTAAGAACCCTTGCTCTTGAGATGCCATGGGAACGCCGAAAAATCTTTCCTGACTAAGCAGGATAGGATCCTTCATCTCGGAAACGGGGTTCCTCTGAATGTGGGCGTGACCCTCGTGCTTCCTCTCGTGTGGAGACGGGTATGTCGGGGAACTTCTTGAGTTGCAGCAAGGACCCTTTTGAATTTCCAGAGGTTAGGTGTGATGAGCCTCCAGACACCTCAGAGGAAATGGGCCTCATCCCGCCTGGAGGGGAGAACCTCCTGGATTTTACCCAGTTGCGGCAGGTTCTCTCGAGTTATGACGGGTCCTCAGGGACCCGCTCTGGTGGCCTCAGGAAAGGCCAGTCCCCATGCGAGTTACCAGGGGGCCTCTAGGGATTCCTCTCCCATCGATGCCGGTGCCTAAGACCTTGTGTGGAGTCGGGGCCAGATCCTGAGGATGCCTCTCCAGTGCTGACATGAATCTTTCCGTACTTCTGGAGTCTCACCAGGGGAGTCAGTCCTTCATCTCGTGTGGGGCATGCACCTGCCATTTCCTCACGACCTGCAGCAGCAGTGTCACGCTTGCCGACGTGTGGATCAAGGGATCTGTCGCTTTCCATTGAGGCTTTCCCACGAGGCTTTCCAACAGGGCTGTCCCACGTGCCACGGTGGTGTGAGTCGATCCTCGGCGTGAACGTCGAGGCAGTGCAGGGAAAACAGTTTTCTTCTGGAATGGACTTAGACATTTGGGGGACTCTTGGAATGCTGGCAAGGCCCTGGAGTTCCTCTCGTCTTTCCTGTTGAGAGCGCTCCTCTTGAGATGCGACGGGAAGGCCGGGAATTCTTTCCCGACGACGAAGGGAAAGGATCCCTCTTCTCGAGCTACGAGGCGGAAACGGGGCTCCGCTGGATATGGGCGGGAACCTCGTCCTTCTCTCGACTGGATATGGGTATGTCGGAGAACTTCTTGACTTGCAGCAAGGGTGTGAAGGACCCCTTTGGAAGTTCCAGAGGTTAGGTGTGATTAGCCTTGAGACGCCTCAGCGGAAATCGGCCTCATCTCGCCTGGAGGGGAGAACCTCCTGGATTTTCTCGAGTTGCGGCAGGTGCTCTCGAGTTACGACGGAGACCTCCAGGGACCGCTCTGGTGACCTCAGGAAAGGCCAGTCCCCATGCGAGGTGCTAGGGGGCCTCTCAGGATTCCTCTCCCGTCGATGCCGGGGCCTAAGACCTTGTGTGGAGTCGGGACGCGGAACCTGAGGATTCCTCTCCAGTGCTGGACATGGATCTTGGCGTACTTCTGGAGTCTCCCAAGCTTGCGTCAGTCCTCGCTCGAGTGGGGTCATGCACGTGCGCTTTCCTCCCGAGCGGTAGCAGCAGTGTCACGCTTCCCTTCTCCTGGATCAAGGAATCTGTGGCTTTCCCTGGAGTCTTTCCCATGAGGCTTTCCCACAGGGCTATTCCACTTGCCACCATGGTGTGAGTCGATCCTCGGCGTGAAAGTTGAACCAGTGCAGGGAAAACAGGAACCACCTTCCCCACAGTAGGGGATACACTGTCCCCTTGGGCGGTATCTCCAGGGCACTCGCGCTGGGGGGTTGCCCGCGGAGGTGCGGGCCTCAGGCTCCACGTGAGAAAAGCCCCAAATGGCATTAGCTGCCAGTCCAGACGCTGGCCCCTCAGGTCTCTGGCCGGAGCCTTAGGCTCCAGGCAACTCAAAGCCCTCGGCGGTGGGCACTCTGGGACTGCTGTAGGGAAAGGATGCCAAGAGCCCACGGAGGAGTTGGGGAGGGGGCATGGGGGAAACGGAGGCGAGGACAGCGAGGGATCTAGGTGGAGGCGCTGGAGAGAGCGTCTGGTGTCCCGGAATGCCTCGGAGGAGCCAGCGGGGGACAGTCGAGGACCAGGGACCTGTGGAATGTGAAAAGGCGGGAAATCTCAGAGCAAGGCAGGCTGGGAAAGGGGGCGTTGGTGGCCAATTCAAAGGGACCAAGGGCGTTTCCTGGGCGGTGAGTTCCCTTGGCACTGCTGAGGGCCCCTGATTGATCCACTCGGGGTTGAACCCATCCCCGCTGCGAGGGAGGGCCACAAACCAAAGCCCCCGAACTGCCCGCCCACCCCAACGGGGATCTTGGCGGTCCAGGGCGCAGCCGTGCCCCGGGAAAAGCCCACTCGCTCCACGGGACTCCGTCCAGGGTCTCTGCTTGGAAAGAGGCCAGGGGCGGCCCCCTCCATCTACCCACCCCAAACCCTATTGACGTCAATGGTGGCGGAGACGCCTCCCGTTCTCCAGAGTCCTGAGCTGCTGGTCCCCGCCCACTCGGCCAGCAGTCTGCAGCGTGCCCGTGTGCCTCTCCCACCCATGGCTTACTCTGGCTCCTCCTAGCACCTCAAGCGGTACGTTTGCCCTCGGTCCCTGTGGTCGGATCACATCTCAGGGGATTTGCGGGTGGCCTGGGCAAAGGGCTCTCGGCCAATGTGTTGACCCCCCTCCCACCCGAGAATGGCTGGGACCCATCGGCCAGGCCGGGGTTCCGAGGCGTCAGGTGTGCCCAAATTCGGAGGGCATGGCATCGTTCGTTCATCTTGCTCCTTTGGCACACACATGGCTTCTCCGTTCTCTTTTCTGGGAAGACAGTGTTGTTTCAGGGGGCGTGCTGCTGGGGGGCGAGGGCCGGGGTTGGGGGGATGGTGGGAGCGGGTGCTTTGCTGGGATGAGGCCCTTTATCCTCACATCTTCATGTGGGAATGGGAGTCGGGGAGCTCTGTGGCCTTGCTGCCTTCAGTGGCTTCCTCTGCACAGGGGCCTAGTGGCTTCTGCCTTTTGTCAGGCGTTACGGGGTTTGGGCGTCGCTTTGGTGGCCTTGGCCTTTGCCTTGGCCTGGGCCTTGGCCTTGCCCTTGGGCGTTGCCGTTGCCCTTGCCTTGGTCTTGGGCTTGGCCTTGCCTGCCTTGAACTTGACCTTGACCTTGAACTTGGGCTTGACCTTGAACTTGAACTTGAACTTGACCTTGAAACTTCAACTTCAACTTCAACTTCAACTTCAACTTGACCTTGAACTTGAACTTGAACTTGACTTTGAACTTGAACTTGAACTTGACGTTGAACTTGAACTTGAACTTGACCTTGAACTTGACTTTGAACCTGAACTTGACCTTGAACTTCATCTTGACCTTGACATTGAACTTGAAACTTGAATTTGAACTTGAACTTGAACTTGACTTGACTTGACCTTGAACTTGAACTTGAACCTTGAACTTGAACTTCAACTTGAACTTGAACTTCACCTTCAACTTGAACTTGTCCTTGACCTTGAACTTCAACTTGAACTTGAACTTGACCTTGACATTGAACTTCACTTTGAACTCACTTTGAACTTGACCTGACCTTGACCTTGACCTTGAACTTGACCTGACCTTGAACTTGAAGTTGACCTTGAACTTGAACTTAAACTTCACCTTGATCTGAGCTTGAACTTGAACTTGACCTTGACCTTGACCTTGAACTTGAACTTGACCTTGAATTGAACTTGACCTTGACCTTGACCAACAACTGGGAGACCTCGAGATTTGCTCAGAGCACCGGAGGTCCAGAAGCAGGGCCCTGTATCTCCCCTTCCCTTTGTGATCATTGGCAAAGACATTCCTAGCTGATAGCGGGAGTGCCCCTGAAGAAGCAAGCAGTGGGAGTGTGTTTGACACGACTGTGTGCCTTCCTGGCCTCAGCTCCACAAGGGGCCTTTCCTCTCGAAGTAGGCCCCATGTCCCCTTGGGGAGGGTGTCATGCCTCTTTTCTCCTCACTGCCAAAGGGTGGAGCCAAGCTCGCTCTGTCAGAGGTACAAAAAACAGCAATTGAATGGATTTTCAAGCTCTTGCTAGGCTGCACCCTTTCAGGGCCCACTTTACTGAAACAGGTGCTCTGTGGCCCCTGGTTGGGTATGCAGGTTCACGAACAGGGTGAGATCCTGTCCAAGCCAAGAATTTTCCCTGAAAGACCTAGGCTCACTAGAGCTCTCCTCCAGAGCAAAGGGGATAGAGGAGATGTATGGAGGAGTCTTTGCCTTTCCCTGTGAGTGTGGGGCTACTCCCTACGGCCCCAAGCTCAGGGATAACTGCCTCTAAGAAAGGAATGGCAAGAAGCGCTATTCTTGGAGGTTGGGACAGGGAGTTCGCAGCATGTGGGGAAAGAAAGACTTCTTCGGGAAGAAGAGGCAACCACCGGGGGTGTGTTTGCAAGCCTCTATTTGGAAGGAACAGGTTTGCTTATACAACTCAAGACCTCCAGATCTGCTCCGAGGACTGAAGTTCCAGAGACAGGGCCATGTATCTCCCCTTCCCTTTGAGATCCTTGCAAAGACATTCCTAGCAGATCGTGGGAGTGCCCATGAAGAAGCAAGCAGCGGGAGTGTGCTTGACATCACTGGCTGCCTACCTGGGCTCAGCTCCTCAAGGGGCCTTTCTCTCCTGGTAGGCCCTATGTCCCCTTTGGGAGAGGGTGGTGCCCTCTTCCCTCCACACTGCCAAAGGGTGGAGGTGGAGCAAACTCGTTCTCTCCGAGGTAAAAAAAAAAAGACAAATTGGATGGATTTTTAAGCTCTTGCTATGCTGCACCCCTCCAGGACCCACTCGAGCAAAACAGGTGCCTGTGGCCCTAGGTCGGGTATGCAAGGTTCACACACTGGGTGGGATCCCGTCAAAGCCAAGAATTTTCCTGACAGACCTAGGCTCACTAGAGCTCTCCTCCAGAGGAAAGGGGACAGAAAAGACGTGTGTGTGGAGGTGGCTCTGCCTTTCCAGGTCCCAATCTCAGGGATAACTGCCCCTAAGAAAGGAACTGCTGCTGCTGCTGCTGCTAAGTTGCTTCAGTCGTGTTCGACTCTGTGCGACGCCATAGACGGTAGCCCACTAGGCTTCCCCGTCCCTGGGATTCTCCAGCAAGAACAGTAAGTGGGTTGCCATTGCCTTCTCCAATGCATGAAAGTGAAAATGAAAGTGCAGTCGCTCAGTCGTGTCCGACCCTCAGCGACCCACGGACTGCAGCCTACCAGGCTTCTCCGTCCATAGGATTTTTCTGAAAGGAACTGCAAGAAGCGCTTTTCCAGGAGGCTGGGAAAGGGTGTTCGCAGGATGTGGGGAAAGAGAGCCTCCTTCGGGGAAGAATAGGCGGCCACTTGTTTTGTGTTGCAAACCTCTATTTGGAAGGAACAGGTTAGCTTATACAAAGGGAGACCTCCAGATCTGCTCAGAGGACCAAAGTTGCAGAGGCAGGTCGGTGTATTTTCCCTTCACTTTGCGATCCTTGCAAAGACATTCCTTGCTGATAGATGATTCAGCAAGGGCCTTTGAGACTGTTGTTTTCTTTCCTAGGTTCAAAGATTCCTTCAGTTCCTAATATAGATATCCTAGAAATTATCTGACATCCGTGAAAATCTGATATGTCCTGGTCAAATGCTGTCAGTTATAATTCCAGTTATCATATTAAAGCATTTCAAGTCGCAGCAGTGACCAGATTACATTGTCAAATTTCTATTTAATCAGGTTTTAACCATGTCCTCTATGGTTTCACACTGATGCCTTTGCAGAAATACTGCTACTTCAAGATATATGGAATATACTTTTTTTAAGCTTACCGATAATTTGTTTGTTTGTTTGTTTGTCTTCTGGTAAGCTGGTACCAGATGGAATTTAGTCTCCTCTCTAGGTTAAGAGAACAAAGTTTTCTTAGAATGCAATTTTTGATAACAGACTATGGATTTCTTTACCTTTCATTGATTTATAATTGTTTTCATCATCTGTTTTTTTACTTCGGTAAAGTAAATAAGCCTTATTTAAGATTTTGGTACATGTAGGATGGACTAAGCTTTCCCCACTCTTGCAAGTTCCCTTAACCCTTCAGATTCTTCTCGTGGACAAGATCTCACTTTCCTCCAGAGGGACAATCCAAGCTTTTTATTAGTTGATCTGCCCCTGACATCAGAGTCCATTTGAGCACGAGTTGGCCTATAATTTTAGGCATGAAACTAGACTACATAAAGAAAAGGTGACTTTATGATTCAGGGATGGCCATGATATGCCTTGCACTTCAGAGAAAATGGGTTAAAATGATTTTTTTTCTTCAAAACTGCACAGCCAGTTCTTTCAGCATATGCAATTGAAAACATCTAGTCATTAGGTCAGTTTTCATTCCAACCCAAAGAAAGGCAATGACAAAGAATATTCAAGCTGCTGCACAATTGCACTCATCTCACACACTAGTAAAGTAATGCTCAAAATCTCACAAGTTCACATGAACTGTGAACTTCCAAATGTTCAAGAGGGATTTAAAACATGCAGAGAAACCAGAGATCAAACTGCCAACATCCACTGGATCATTGAAAAAGCAAGAGAGTTCCAGAAAAAAAGACATCTATTTCTGCTTTATTGACTATCCAAAGCCTTTGACTGTGTGGATCAC
>NW_017190977.1:0-11008 GCF_001704415.2 Capra hircus
GAGTGAACCTCCAGGATTTTCTCGAGTTGCGGCAGCTGCTCTCGACTTACGACGGGGACCACAGGACCCGCTCAGGTGGACTCAGGAAAGGCCAGTCCCCATGCGAGTTGCTCGGGGGCCTCTCGGGATTCCTCTCCGGTCGATGCCGGGGCCTAAGATCTTGTGTGGAGTCGGTGCCGGAAGCTGAGCATTCCTCTCCACTGCTGACATGGATCTTGGGTACTTCTGGAGTCTCCCCAGGGCAGTCAGTCTTCGTCTCGAGTGGGGCATGCATGGACGCTTTCCTCCCGAGCTGTAGCAGCAGTGTCGCGCTTCCCTTCGCGTGGATCAAGGGATCAGGGGCTTTCCCTCGAGTTTTTCCCACGAGGCTTTCCCACGAGGCTTTTCCACATGGCTGTCCCACGTGCCACTGTAGTGTGAGTCGATCCTCGGTTTGAAAGTCGAGGCAGTGCAGGGAAAACAGGTTTCCCTTGAATGGACTGAGACATCTGGGGGACTGGGAATGGTGGCACGACCCTGTAGTTCCTCTCGCTTTTCCTGTGTAGAGTGCGTTCTCCTGAGATGCGACGGAAACGCCGGTATTTCTTTCCTGAGCACGCAGTGGAAGGACCCTCCTCTTGAGCTAGGAGGCGGAAACGGGCCTCCTCTGGATGTGGGCGGGACTCTCGTGCTTCCTCTCGAGTGGAAACGGGTATGTCGGGGAGCTTCTTGATTTGCAGCAAGGGTGTGAAAGACCCTTTGGAAGTTCCAGAGGTTAGGTGTGATTTGCCTCGAGTCGCCTCAGCGGAAATGGGCCTCATCTCGCCTGGAGGGGAGAACCTCCTGGATTTTCTCGAGTTGCGGCAGGTGCTCTCGACTTATGACGGGGACCTCAGGGACCCGCTTTGGTGGCGTCAGCAAAGGCCAGTCCCCATGCGAGTTGCTCGGGGGCCTCTCGGGATTCCTCTCCCATTGATGCCGGGGCCTAAGACCTTGTGTGGAGTCGGTGTCGAAACCTGAGCATTCCTCTCCAATGCTGACATGGATCTTGGGGTACTTCTGGAGTCTCCCCAGGGGAGTCAGTCCTCGTCTCTAGTGGGGGCATGCAGGTGCGCTTTCCTCCCGAGTTTGTAGCAGCAGTGTCACACTTCCTTTGGCGTGGATCAAGGGATAAGGGGCATTCCCTCGAGCTTTCCCATGAGGCTTTCCCATGAGGCTTTCCCACAATGCTGTCGCACATGCCACCGTAGTGTGAGTCGATCCTCGGCTTGAAAGTCGAGGCAGTGCAGGGAAAACAGGTTTCCCTGGAATGGACTGAGACATCTGGGAGACTCGGGGAATGGTGGCCACGACCCTGGAGTTCCTCTCGCCTTTCCTGTGCAGAGCGCCTCCTCTTGAGATGCGACGGGAACGCAGGGAATTCTTTCCCCACCACGCAGGGAAAGGATCCCTCCTCTCGAGCCAGGAGGCGGAAACGGGGCTCCTCTGGATGTGGGCGGAACTTTCCTGCTTCCTCTCGGGTGGAGACCGGTATGTCGGGAACTTCTTGAGTTTCAATAAGCGTGTGAAGGACGCTTTGGAAGTTCCAGAGGTTAGGTGTGATTAGCCTCGAGACACCTCAGCGTAAATGGCCCTCATCTCGCCTGGAGGGTAGAACCTCTTGGATTTTCTCGAGTTTCGGCAGGTGCTCTCGACTTACGACGGGGACATCGGGGACCCGCTCTGGTGGCCTCAGGAAAGGCCAGTCCCCCATGCGAGTTGCTCGGGGGCCTCTCGGGATTCCTCTCCCGTCGATGCCGGGGCCTAAGATGTTATGTGGAGTCGGTGCCGGAACCTGAGGATTCCTCTCCAGTGCCGACATGGATCTTGGGGGTACTTCTGGAGTCTCCCCAGGGGAGTCAGTCCTCGTCTCGAGTGGGGCATGCACGTGCGATTTCCTCCCGAGCTGTAGCAGCAGTGTCACACTTCCCTTCCCGTGGATCAAGGGATCTGTGGCTTTCGCTCGAGGCTTTCCCACGAGGCTTTCCCACGAGGCTTTCCCACAGGGCTGTCCCACGTGCCACCCTGGTGTGAGTCGATCCTCGGCATGAAAGTCGAGGCAGTGCAGGGAAAACAGTTTTCCCTGGAATGAACTGAGACATCTGGGGGACTCTGGGAATGGTGGCCACGACCCTGGAGTTCCCTCGCCTTTCCTGTGGAGAGCACCTCCTCTTGAGATGGGACGGGAACGCCGGGAATTCTTTCTCGACCCAGGAGGGAAAGGATCACTCCTCTCGAGCTAGGAAGCGGAAACGGGGCTCCTCTGGATGTGGGCGGGACTCTCTTTATTCCTCTAGAGTGGAGACGTGTATGTCGAGGAACTTCTTGATTTGCAGTAAGGGTGTGAAAGACCCTTTGGAAGTTTCAGAGGATAGGTGTGATTAGCTGCGAGTCGCCTCTGCGGAAATGGGCCTCATCTCGCCTAGAGGGGAGAACCTCCTGGATTTACTCGAGTTGAAGCAGGTGCTCTCTACTTATGACGGGGACCTCAGGGACCCGCTCTGGTGGCCTCAGGAAAGGCCAGTCCCCATGCGAGTTGCTCAGAGGCCTCTCGGGATTCCTCTCCCGTCGATGCCGGATCCCAATACCTTGTGTGGAGTTGGTGCCGGAGCCTGAGGATTCCTCTCCAGTGCTGACATGGATCTTGGGGTACGTCTGGAGTCTCCCCAGGGGAGTCAGTCATCGTCTCGAGAGGGGGCATGCACGTGCGCTTTCCTCCCGAGCTGTAACAGCAGGGTCACGCTTCCCTTCGCGTGGATTAAGGGATGTGTGGCTTTCCTTCGAGGCTTTCACACGAGGCTTACCCACAGGGCTGTCCCACGTGCCACCGTGGAGTGAGTCTATCCTTGGCTTGAAAGTCGAGCAGTGCAGGGAATACAGGTTTCCATGGAATGGACTGAGACATCTGGGGACTCAGGGAATGGTGGCACGACCCTGGAGTTCCTCTCGCGTTTCCTGTGGAGAGCGCCTCCTCTTGAGATGCACGGGAAACGCCGGGAATTCTTTCCCTGAACACGCAGGGAAAGGATCCCTCCTCTCGAGCTAGAGGTCGGAAACGGGGCTCCTCTGGATGTTGGGCTGGACTCTCGTGCTTCCTCTCGAGTGGAGACGGGTATGTCGGGGAACTTGTTGAGTCGCAGCAAGGGTGTGAAGGACCCTTGGGAAGTTCCAGAGGTTTAGGTGTGATTAGCCTCGGACGCCTCAGCGGAAAATGGGCCTCATCTAGCCTGGAGGGAGAACCTTCCTGGATTTTCTCGAGTTGCGGCAGGTTGCTCTCGACTTTCGACGGGGACCTCAGTGACCCGCTCTGGTGGCCTCAGGAAAGGCCAGTCCCCATGCGATTTGCTCTGGGGCCTCTCGGGATTCCTCTCCCGTCGATGCCGGGGCCTAAGACATTGTGTGGAGTCAGGTGCCGGAACTCTGAGGATTCCTCTCCCAGTGCTGACATGGATCTTGGGGTACTTCTGGAGTCTCTCTCAGGGGCGTCAGTCCTCGTCTCGAGTGGGGCATGCACGTTCGCTTTCCTCCCGAGCTGTATCAGCAGTTTCACGGTTCCCTTCGAGTGGATCAAGGGATCTGTGGCTTTCGCTCGAGGCTTTCCACGAGGCTTTCCACGAGGCTTTCCACAGGGCTGTGCACGTGCCACCGTGGTGTGAGTCGATTCTCAGCTTGAAAGGAGGCAGTACAGGGAAAACAGGTTTCCCTGGAATGGACTGAGACATCTGGGGGACTCAGGGAATGGTGGCACGACCCTGGAGTTCCTCTCACCTTTCCTGTGGAGAGCGCCTCCTCTTGAGATGCGACGGGAACGCGGGATTCTTCCCCAACACTCAGGGAAAGGATCCCCCTGTTGAGCTAGGAGCAGAAACGGGCTCCTCTGGATGTGGGCGTGTCTCTCGTGCTTCCTCTCAAGTGGAGACGGTATGTCGGGAACTTCTTGAGTTGCAGCAACGGTGTGAAGGACCCTTGAAAGTTCCAGAGATTAGGTGTGATTAGCCTCGAAACGCCTCAGGTGAAATGGGCCTCATCTCGCCTGGAGGGAGAACCTCCTGGATTTTCTCGAGTTGCGGCCAGTGCTCTCGACTTACGATGGACCTCACGGACCCGCTCTGGTGGCCTTAGGAAAGGCCAGTCCCCAGGAGAGTTGCTTGGGGCCTCTCGGATTCCTCTGCCGTCAATGTCGTACCTAAGACCTTGTGTGGAGTCGGTGCCGGATCCTGAGGATTCCTCTCCAGTGCTGACATGGACCTTGGGTTCTTCTGGGGTCTCCCCAGGGGAGTCATTCCTCTCTCGATTGGTGGCAGGCACGTGCGCTTTCCTGCCGAGCTGTAGCAGCTGTGTCACGCTTCCCTTCGCGTGGATCAAGGGATCTGTGGCTTACCCTAGAGCTTTCCCACTAGCCTTCCACGAGGCTTTGCCACAGTGCTGTCCACGTACCACCGTGGTGTGAGTCGATCCTCTGCTTGAACGTCGAGGCACTGCAGGGAAAACAGGTTTCCCTGGAATGGACTGAGACATCTGGGGACTCTGGGAATGGTGGCACGATCCTAGAGTTCTCGCGCCTGTCCTGTGGAGAATGCTTCCTCATGAGATGCGCCGGGAACGCCGGGAATTCTTTCCCAACCACGCAGGGAAAGGATCCCTCCTCACGAGCTAGGAGGCGCAAACGGGGCTCCTCTGCAAGTGGGCGAGACTCTCGTGCTTCCTCTCGAGTGGAGACGGGTATGTCGGGGAACTTCTTGAGTTGCAGCAAGGGTGTGAAGGACCCTTTGAAGTTCCAGAGGTTAGGTGTGATTAGCCTCGAGACGCTCAGCGGAAATGGGCCTCATCTCGCCTGGAGGGAAACCTCTGGATTTTCTCGAGAGGCTCCGAGACTCGATGGGGACTGGCCTTCCTGAGGCACCAGACGGGTCCCTGAGCCCGTCGAAGTCGGAGCCTGCTCGAAAATCCAGGAGGTTCTCCCCTCCAGGCGAGATGAGGCCATTTCCGCTGAGGCGTCTCGAGGCTAATCACACCTAACTCTGGAACTTCCAAAGGGTCCTTCACACCCTTGCTGCAACTCAAGAAGTTCCCCGACATACCGTCTCCACTCGAGAGGAAGCACGAGAGTCTCGCCCACTTGCAGAGGAGCCCGTTTGCGCCTCCTAGCTCGTGAGGAGGATCCTTTCCTGCGTGGTTGGGAAAGAATTCCCGGCGTTCCCGGCGCATCTCATGAGAAGGCATTACTCCACAGGAACAGGCGCGAGGGACTCTAGGGTCGTGCCACCATTCCCAGAGTCCCCCAGATGTCTCAGTCCGTTCCAGGAAACCTGTTTTCCCTGCAGTGCCTCGACGTTTCAAGCAGAGGATCGACTCACACCACGGTGGTACGTGGGACAGCCCTGTGGCAAAGCCTCGTGGGAAGGCCTAGTGGGAAAGCTCTAGGGAAAGCCACAGATCCCTTGATCCACGCGAAGGGAAGCGTGACACTGCTGCTACAGCTCGGGCAGGGAAAGCGCACGTGCCTGCCACCCAATCGAGACGAGGAATGACTCCCCTGGGGAGACCCCAGAAGTACCCCAAGGTCCATGTCAGCACTGGAGAGGAATCCTCAGGTTCCGGCACTGACTCCACACAAGGTCTTAGGTACCCGACATTGACCGGCAGAGGAATCCCGAGAGCCCCCAAGCAACTCTCCTGGGGACTGGCCTTTCCTGAGGCCACCAGAGCGGGTCCGTGAGGTCCCAGATCGTAAGTCGAGAGCACCTGGCCGCAACTCGAGAAAATCCAGGAGGTTCTCCCCTCCAGGCGAGAATGAGGCCCATTTCACGCTGAGGCGTTTCGAGGCTAATCACACCTAACCTCTGGAACTTTCCAAAGGGTCCTTTCACACCGTTGCTGCAACTCAAGAAGTTACCCGACATACCCGTCTCCACTCGAGAGGAAGCACGAGAGACACGCCCACATGCCAGAGGAGCCCCGTTTCTGCCTCCTAGCTCTGACAGGAGGGATCCTTTCCCTGAGTGTTGGGGAAAGAATCCCGGCGTTCCCGTCGCATCTCAAGAGGAGGCGCTCTCCACAGGAAAGGCGAGAGGAACTCCAGGGTCCGTGCCACCATTCCCTGAGTCCCCCAGATGTCTCAGTCCATTCCAGGGAAACCTGTTTTCCCTGCACTGCCTCGCCTTCAAGCTGAGGATCGACTCACACCACGGTGGCACGTGGCACAGCCCTGTGGGAAAGCCTCGTGGGAAAGGCCTCGTGGGAAAGCCTCGAGCGAAAGCCACAGATCCTTGATCCACTCGAAGGGAACCGTGAACACTGCTGATACAGCCGGGAGGAAAGCGAACGTGCCATGCCCCCACTCGAGACGGAGGACTGACGCCCCTGGAAGAGACTCCCAGAAGTACCCCAAGTTGCATGTCAGCACTGGAGAGGAATCCTCAGGTTCCGGCACCGACTCCACACAATGGTCTTAGGACCCAGCATCGACGGGCAGAGGAATCCCGAGAGGCCCCCCGAAGCAAATCGCACTGGGGACTGGCCTTTCCTGAGGCCACCAGAGCGGGTCCCTGAGGTCCCCGTCGAAAGTCGAGAGCACCTGGCCGCAACTCGAGAAAATCCAGGAAGTTCTCCCCTCCAGGCTAGATGAGGCCCTTTTCCGCTGAGGCGTTTCCGAGGCTAATCACACCTAACCTCTGGAACTTTCCAAAGGGTCCTTCACACCCTTGCTGCGACTCAACAAGTTCCCCGACATACCCGTCTCCACTCGAGAGGAAGCACGAGAGTCCAGCCCACATCCAGAGGAGCCCCGTTTCCACCTCCTAGCTCGACAGAGGAGGGATCCTTTCCCTGCGTGGTCAGGGAAAGAATTCCCGGCGTTCCCGTCGCATCTCAAGAGGAGGCGCTCTCCACAGGAAAGGCGAGAGGAACTCCAGGGTCGTGCCACCATTCCCTGAGTCCCCCAGATGTCTCAGTCCATTCCAGGGAAACCTGTATTCCCTGCACTGCTCGACTTTTCAAGCCAAGGATCAGACTCACTCCACGGTGGCACGTGGGACAGCCCTGTGGGTAAGCCTCGTGTGAAAGCCTCGAAGGAAAGCCACACATCCCTTAATCCACGCGAAGGGAAGCGTGACCACTGCTGTTACAGCTCGGGAGGTAAGCGCACGTGCATGCCCCCTCTCGAGACGATGGACTGACTCCCCTGGGAGACTCCAGAACGTACCCCAAGATCCATGTCAGCACTGGAGGAGGAATCCTCAGGCTCCGGCACCAACTCCACACAAGGTATTGGATCCCGGCATCGACGGGAGAGGAAATCCCGAGAGGCCCCTAGAGCAAACTCGCATGGGGACTGGCCTTTCCTGAGGCCACCAGAGCGGGTCCCTGAGGTCCCCGTCATAAGTAGAGAGCACCTGCCTTCAACTCGAGTAAAATCCAGGAGGTTCTCCCCTCTAGGCGAGATGAGGCCCATTTCCGCAGAGGCGACTCGCAGGCTAATCACACCTAATCCTCTGGAACTTCCAAAGGGTCCTTCACACCCTTACTGCAAAATCAAGAAGTTCCCTCGACATACCACGTCTCCACTCTAGAGGAATAAGAGAGTCCCGCCCACATCCAGAGGAGCCCCCGTTTCCGCTTCCTAGCTCGAGAGGAGTGATCCTTTCCCTCGCTGGGTCGAGAAAGAATTCCCGGCGTTCCCGTGCCCATCTCAAGAGGAGGTGCTCTCCACAGGAAAGGCCGAGGGGAACTCCAGGGTCGTGCCACCATTCCCAGAGTCCCCCAGATGTCTCAGTTCATTCCAGGGAAAACTGTTTTCCCTGCACTGCCTCGACTTTCATGCCGAGGATCGACTCACACCAGGGTGGCACGTGGGACAGCCTGTGGGAAAGCCAAAGCCTCGTGGAAAAGCCTCGAGCGAAAGCCCAGATCCCTTGATCCACGGAAGGGAAGGTGACACTGCTGCTACAGCTCGGGAGGAAAGCGCTTCATGCCCCACTCGAGTCGAGGACTGACTGCCCTGGGGAGACTCCAGAAGTACCCAAAGATCCATGTCGGCACTGGGAGAGGAATCCTCAGGTTCCGGCTGACTCGCCTGGGAACTTCTGAGTCCTCCCCACTCCTCGTCTCGAGTGACACTCGATGAGCTGTAGCTGTCTGTGGATCAAGGGATCTGGGCTTTCCTCGAGGCTTCCACGAGGCTTTCCACGAGGCTTGGCTGTCCACGTGCCACCTGGTGTGAGTCGATCCTCGCATGAAAGTCGAGGCAGTGCAGGGAAACAGTTTTCCCTGGAATGAACTGAGACATCTGGGGGACTCTGGAATGGGTGGCACGACCCTGGAGTTCCCCTCGCCTTTCCTGTGGAGAGCACCTCCTCTTGAGATGGGACGGGAACGCCGGGAATTCTTTCTCGACCAGGAGGGAAAGGATCACTCCTCTCGAGCTAGGAAGCGGAAACGGGGCTCCTCTGGATGTGGGCGGACTCTCTTTATTCCTCTAGAGTGGAGACGTGTATGTCGAGGAACTTCTTGATTTGCAGTAAGGTGTGAAAGACCCTTTGGAAGTTCCAGAGGATAGGTGTGATTAGCCCGAGTCGCCTCTGCGGAAATGGGCCTCATCTCGCCTAGAGGGGAGAACCTCCTGGATTTACTCGAGTTGAAGCAGGTGCTCTCTACTTATGACGGGGACCTCAGGGACCCGCTCTGGTGGCCTCAGGAAAGGCCAGTCCCCATGCGAGTTGCTCAGGGGGCCTCTCGGGATTCCTCTCCCGTCGATGCCGGATCCCAATACCTTGTGTGGAGTTGGTGCCGGAGCCTGAGGATTCCTCTCCAGTGCTGACATGGATCTTGGGTAGGTCTGGAGTCTCCCCAGGGGAGTCAGTCATCGTCTCGAGAGGGGCATGCACGTGCGCTTTCCTCCCGAGCTGTAACAGCAGGGTCACGCTTCCCTTCGCGTGGATTAAGGGATGTGTGGCTTTCCTTCGAGGCTTTCACACGAGGCTTACCCACAGGGCTGTCCCACGTGCCACCGTGGAGTGAGTCGATCCTTGGCTTGAAAGTCGAGCAGTGCAGGGAATACAGGTTTCCCTGGAATGGACTGAGACATCTGGGGGACTCAGGGAATGGTGGCACGACCCTGGAGTTCCTCTCGCGTTTCCTGTGGAGAGCGCCTCCTCTTGAGATGCGACGGGAACGCCGGGAATTCTTTCCTGAACACGCAGGAAAGGATCCCTCCTCTCGAGCTAGGTGGAAAACGGTCTGGATGTGTGGACTGTGATGGAGACGTGCTAGACGGGTATGTCGGGGAACTTGTTGAGTCGCAGCAAGGGTGTGAAGGACCCTTGGGAAGTTCCAGAGGTTAGGTGTGATTAGCCTCGGGACGCCTCAGCGGAAAAGGGCCTCATCTAGCCTGGAGGGAAGAACTTCCTGGATTTACTCGAGTTGCGGCAGGTGCTCTCGACTTTCGACGGGGACCTCAGGGACCCGCTCTGGTGCCTCAGGAAAGGCCAGTCCCCATGCGAGTTGCCGGGGATTCCTCTCCCGTCGATGCTGGGGCCTAAGACCTTGTGTGGAGTCGGTGCGGAACCTGAGGATTCCTCTCCAGTGCTGACATGCAACTTGAGGTACTTCTGGAGTCTCTTCAGGGGCGTCAGTCCTCGTCTCGAGTGGGGGCATGCACGTTCGCTTTCCTCCCGAGCTGTATCAGCAGTTTCACGGTTCCCTTCGCGTGGATCAAGGATCTGTGGCTTTCCCTCGAGGCTTTCCCACGAGGCTTTCCTGCGGGCTTTCCCACAGGGCTGTCCACGTGCCACCGTAGGTGTGAGTCGATCCTCGCTTGAAAGTCGAGGCAGTGCGGGGAAAACAGGTTTCCCTGGAATGGACTGAGACATCTGGGGACTCAGGGAATGGTGGCACGATCCTGGAGTTCATCTCGCATTTCCTGTGGTGAGCACCTCCTCTTGAGATGTGAGGGGAACGCCGGGAATTCATTCCCGACACGCAGGGAAAGGATCCCACCTCTCCAGCTAAGGAGGCGGAAACGGGGCTCCTCTGGATGTGGGCAGAACTCTCGTGCTTCCTCTCGATTTGAGACAGGTATGCCGGGGAACTTCTTTAGTTGCAGCAAGGGTGTGAAGGACCCTTTGGAAGTTCCAGATGTTAGATGTGATAAGTCTCGAGACGCCTCAGTGGAAATGGTCCTCATCTCGCCTGGAGGGGAGAACCTCCTGGATTTTGCCGAGTTGCGGAAGGTGCTCTCAACGTACGACGGGGACCTCAGGGACCCGCTCTGGGGCCTCAGGAAAGCCCAGTCCCCATGGGAGTTGCTCGGGGTTTCTCGGGATTCCTCTCCTGTCGATGCGGGGCCTAAGACCTTGTGTGGAGTCGGTGGCCGAACCTGAGGATTCCTCTCCAGTGCTGACATGGATTTTGGGGTACTTCTGGAGTCTCCCCAGGGGAGTCAGTCCTCATCTCGTGTGGGGGCATGCACGAGCGCTTTTATCCCGAGCTGTAGCAGCAGTGTCACACTTCCTTTCGCGTGGATCAAGGGATCTGTGGTTTTCCCTCGAGGCTTTCCAACGAGGCTTTCCCACAGGTCTGTCCCACGTGTCACTGAGGTGTGAGTCGATCCTCGGCTTGAAAGTCGAGGCAGTGCAGGGAAAATAGTTTTCCATGCAATGGACTGAGACATCTGGGGGGACTCTGGGAATGGTGCCACGACCCTGGAGTTCCTCTCACCTTTCCTGTGGAAAGCACCTCCTCTTGAGATGCGACGAAAACGCCGGGAATTCTTTCCCGACCACGCAGGGAAGGGATCCCTGCTCTCGAGCTATGAGGCAGAAAGATGGCTCCCTCTTGATGTGGGGGGACTCTCGTGCTTCCTCTCGAATGGAGACGGGTAGGTCGGGGAACTTCTTGAGTTGCAGCAAGGGCGTGAAGTACCTTTTGAAGTTTCAGAGGTTAGGTGTGATTAGCCTCGAGACCCCTCAGCAGAAATGGGCCTCATCTCGCC
>NW_017190978.1:0-11007 GCF_001704415.2 Capra hircus
GGGAAAGAGAGCACGCATGCCCCCACTCGAGACGAGGACTGTCTCCCCTGGGGAGACTCCAGAAATACCCAAGATCCATGTCACCACTGGTGATGAATCCTCAGGTTCCGGCACCCACTCCACACAAATATTAACTCCGGCATCGACGGGAGAGGAATCCCGAGAGGCCCCCCGAGCGTATGGGGACTGGCTTTCCTGAGACCACCAGAGCGGGTCCCTGAGGTCCTGTCGTAAGTCGAGAGCACCTGCCGCAACTCGAGAAAATCCAGGAGGTTCTCCCCTCCAGGCGAGATGAGGCCCATTTCCGCTGAGGTGTCTCGAGTAATAATCACACCTAACCTCTGGAACTTCCAAAGGGTCCTTCAAACCCTTGCTGCAACTCAAGAAGTTCCCCGACATACCCGTCTCCACTCGGGAGGAGGCACGCGAGTCCCGGCCACATCCAGAGGAGCCCCGTTTCCGCCTCCTAGCTCGTGAGGAGGGAACCTTTCCCTGCGTGTTCGGGAAAGAATTCCCGGCGATCCCGTCATCTCAAGAGGAGGGGCTCTCCACAGGAAAGGCCAGAGGAACTCCAGGGTCGTGCCACCATTCCCAGAGTCCCCCAATGTCTCCGTCCATTCCTGAGAAAACTGTTTTCCCTGCACTGCGTCGACTTTCAAGCAGAGTATTGACTCACACCACTGTGGCACGTGGGACAGCCCTGTGAAAAAGCCTCGTGGGAAACCCTCGTGTAAAAGCCTCGAGCGAAAGCCACAGATCCCTTGATTCACGCGGAGGGAAGCGTGGCACTGCTGCTACAGCTCGTGAGGAAAGCGCACATGCATGCCCCCACTCGAGACGAGGACTGACTCCCCTGGGGAGACTCCAGAAGTACCCCAATATCCATGTCAGCACTGGAGAGGAATCCTCAGGTTCCGGCACCCACTCCACACAAGATCCTAGGCCCCGGCTTCGACCGGAGAGGAATCCCGAGAGGCCCCCGAGCAACTGGCACGGGACTGGCCTTTCCTGAGGCCACCAGAGCGGGTCCCTGAGGTCCCCGTCGTAAGTCGAGAGCACCTGCCGCAACTCGGGAAAATCCAGGAGGTTCTCCCCTCCAGGCGAGATGAGGCCCATTTGCGCTGAGGCGTCTCCAAGCTAATGACACCGAAACTCTGGGCTTCCAAAGGGTCCTTCACTCCCTTGCTGCAACTCAAAAAGTTCCCCGACTTCCCCGTCTCCACTCGAGAGGAAGCACGAGAGTCCCGCCCACATCCAGAGGAGACCCGTTTCCGCCTCCTAGCTCGACGGAGGGATCCTTTCCCGGCGTGCAAGGGAAAGAATTCCCGGAGATCGGGCGCATCTCAAGAGGAGGCGCTCTCCACAGGAAAAGCGAGAAGAACTCAAGGGTCGTGCCACCATTTCCAGAGTCCCCTAAATGTCTCAGTCCATTCCTGGGAAACCTGTTTTGCCTGCAATGCCTCCACTTTCAAGCCGAGGATCGAGTCACACCTAGGTGGCACGTGGGACAGCCCTGTGGGAAAGCCTCGTGGGAAAGCCTCGTGGGAAAGCCTCGAGGGAAAGCCACAGATCCTTGATCCACGCGAAGGGAAGCGTGACACTACTGCTACAGCTCAGGAGGAAAGCGCACTGTGCATGCCCTCACTCGTGACGAGGGACTGACTCCACTGGGGAGACTTCAGAAGTACGGCAAGATCCATGTCAGCACTGGAGGAGGAATCCTCAGTTTCCGGCACTCACTCCACACAAGATCTTAGGCCCCGGTATCGACGGGAGAGGAATCCCGAGAGGCCCCGAGCAATCGCATGGGGACTGGCCTTTCCTGAGGCCACCAGAGCGGGTCCTGAGGTCGCAGGTCGTAAGTCGTGAGCAACAGTCCGCAACTCGAGAAAATCCAGGAGGTTCTCCCCTCCAGGCGAGATGAGGCCCATTTCCGCTGAGGCGTCTCGAGGTTATTCACACCCTAAACTCTGGAACTTCCAAAGGGTCCTTCACTCCCTTGCTGCAACTCAAAAAGTTCCCCGACTTACCCGTCTTCACTCGAGAGGAAGCACGAGAGTCCCGCCCACATCCAGAGAAGCCCAGTTTCCGCCTCCTAGCTCGAGACGAGGGATCCTTTCCCTGCGTGCTCGGGGAAAGAATTCCCGGCGTTTCCGTCACAACTCAAGAGGAGACGCTCTCCACAGGAAAGGGGAGAGAAACTCCAGGGTGGTGTCACCATTTCCAGAGTCCCCCAGATGTCTCCGTCCATTCCAGGGAACCCTGTTTTCCCTGCACTGCCTAGACTTTCAAGGCCGAGGACCGACTCACACCGCGGTGGCACCTGGGACAGCCCTGTGGGAAAGCATCGTGGAAAGCCTCGAGGGAAAGCCACAGATTCCGTGATCCACGCGAAGGGAAGCGTGACACTGCTGCTACAGCTCGGGAGGAAAGCGCACGTGCATGCCCCACTCGAGACGAGGACTGACTCCCCTGGGGAGACTCCAGAAGAACCCAAGAACCATGTCAACACTGGAGAGGAATCCTCAGGTTCCGGCACTGACTCCACATAAAATTTTAGGCCCCGGCATCGACGTGAGAGGAATCCCGAGAGGACGCAGAGCAACTCGCATGGGGTCTGGTCTTTCCTGAGGCCACCACAGCGGGTCCCTGAGGTCCCCGTCGCAAGTCGAGAGCACTTGCCGCAACTCGAGAAAATCCAGGAGGTTCGGCTCTCCACGCGAGATGAGGCCCATTTCCCCTGAGGCGTCTCGAGGCTAATCACATCTAATATCTGGAACTTCCAAAGGGTCCTTCACACCCTTGCTTCAACTCAAGAAGTTCCCCGACATACCCGTCTCCATTCGAGAGGAAGCACAAGAGTCCCGCCCACATCCAGAGGAGCCCCGTTTCCGCCTCCTAGTTCGAGAGGAGGGATCCTTTCCTTGCGTGGTGGGGAAAGAATTCCCCGCGTTCCCGTCGCATCTGAAGAGGAGGCGCTCTCCACAGGAAAGGCGAGAGGAACTCCAGGGTCGTGCCACCATTCCCGAGAGTCCCCCAGATGTCTCAGTCCATTCCAGGAAAACCTGTTTTCCCGTGCACTGCCTCGACTTTCAAGCCTAGGATCGACTCACACCAGGGTGGCACGTGGGACAGCCCTGTGGGAAAGCCTCATCGGAAAGCCTCCTGGGATAAGCCTCGAGGGAAAGCCACAGATCCCTTGATGCACGCGAAGGGAAGAGTGACACTACTGCTACAGCTCAGGAGGAAATCGCACGTGCATTGCGCTCACTCGAGACGAGGACTGACTCCCCTGGCGAGACTCCAGAAGTACCCCAAGATCCATATCAGCACTGGAGAGGATCCTCAGGTTTCCGACACCGACTCCACACAAGGCCTTATGCTCCGGCATCAATGGGAGTGGAATCCCGAGAGGCCCCGGAGCAACTCGCATGGGGACTGGCATTTCCTGAGGGCCACCAGAGTGCGTCCCTGAGGTCCCCGTCGTACGTTGAGAGCACCTGCGGCAACTCGAGAAAATCCAGGAGGTTCTCCCCTCCAGGCGAGATGTGGCTCACTTCTACTGAGGCATCTCGAGGCTAATCACACCTAACCTCTGGAACTTCCAAAGGGTCCTTCACACCCTTACTGCAACTCAAGAAGTTCCTCGATATACCCATCTCCACTCGAGAGGAAGAACGAGCGTCCCGCCTACATCCAGAGGAGCCCCTTTTTCCGCCTCATAGCTGCAGACGAGGGATCCTTTCCTTGTGGGGTCGGGAAAGAATTCCCGACGTTCCCGTCGGCATCTCAAAGAGGAGGCGCTCTCCACAGGAAAGGCGAGAAGGTACTCAAGGGTCGTGTCACCATTCCCAGAGTCCCCCAGATGTCTCAGTCCATTCCAGGGAAACCTGTTTTCCCTGCACTGCCTCGACTTTGAAGCCGAGGATCCACTCACACCACGGTGGCACGTGGGACAGCCCTGTGGGAAAGCCTCGTGGGAAAGCCTCGAGGGAAAGCCACAGATCCCTTGATCCACGCGAAGGGTAGCGCAACACTGCTGCTACAGCTAGGGAGGAAAGCGCACGTGCATGGCCCCAATCGAGATGAGGACTGACTCCCCTGGGGAGACTACAGAAGTACCCCAAGATCCATGTCAGCAATGGAGAGGAATCCTCAGTTTCTGGCACCGACTCCACACAAGGTCTTAGGCCCCGGCATCGACGGGAGAGGAATCCCGAGAGGACTCAGAGCAACTCGCATGGGGACTGGTCTTTCCTGAGGCCACAACAGCGGGTCCCTGAGGTCCCCGTCGCAACTCGAGAGCACTTGCCGCAACTCGAGAAAATCCAGGAGGTTCGGCTCTCCACGCGAGATGAGGCCCATTTCCCCTGAGGCGTCTCGAGGCTAATCACATCTAACATCTGGAACTTCCAAAGGGTCCTTCACACCCTTGGGTCAACTCAAGAAGTTCCCCGACATACCCGTCTCCACTCGAGAGGAAGCACAAGAGTCCCGCCCACATCCAGAGGAGCCCCGTTTCCGCCTGCTAGTTCGAGAGGAGGGATCCTTTCCTTGCGTGGTGGGGAAAGAATTCCCCGCGTTCCCGTCGCATCTGAAGAGGAGGCGCTCTCCACAGGAAAGGCGAGAGGAACTCCAGGGTCGTGCCACCATTCCCAGAGTTCCCCAGATGTCTCAGTCCATTCCAGGGAAACCTGTTTTCCGTGCACTGCCTCGACTTTCAAGCCGAGGATCGACTCACACCAGGGTGGCACGTGGGACAGCCCTGTGGGAAAGCCACGAGGGAAAGCCACAGATCCCTTGATCCACGCGACGGGAAGCGCGACACTGCTGCAACAGCTAGGGAGGAAAGCGCACGTGCATGCCCCCACTCGAGACGAGGACTGACTCCACTGGGGAGACTCCAGAAGTACCCCCAAGATGTATGTCAGCACTGGGAGAGGAATCCTCAGATTCCGGCACCGACTCCACACAAGGTCTTAGGCCCCCGGCATCGACGGGGAGTAATCCCGAGAGGCCCCCGAGCAACTCGCATGGGGACTGGACTTTCCTGAGGCCACCAGAGCGGATCCCTGGTGTCCCCGTCGTAAGTCGAGAGCACCTGCCGCAACTCGAGAAAATCCAGGAGGTTCTCTCCTCCAGGGGAGATGAGGCCCATTTCCCCCAAGGCGTCTCCAGGCTAATCACATCTAACATCTAGAACTTTCAAAGCGTCCTTCACACCCTTGCTGCAACTCAAGAAGTTCCCCGACATACCCGTCTCCTCTCGAGAGAAAGCACGAGAGTCCCGCCCACATCCAGAGGAGCCCCGTTTCCGCCTGATAGATCCAGAGGTGGGATCGTTTCCCTGCGTGGTCGTGAAAGAATTCCCGGCGTTCCCGGCGCATCTCAAGAGGATGCGCTCTCCACAGGAAAGGCAAGAGGAACTCGA
The DNA here is from genome assembly GCF_001704415.2 of Capra hircus. Taxonomy (NCBI): domain Eukaryota; kingdom Metazoa; phylum Chordata; class Mammalia; order Artiodactyla; family Bovidae; genus Capra; species Capra hircus. Next base: position 5,432 of record NW_017190978.1, read on the forward strand.
TGGTCGTTCCACCATTTCCAGAGTCCGCCAGAAAATTCCTTGTCGGGAATTTTATTGGCCTTCCGCGTAAACCTAGCTATTCAGCCTTTTTCCTCCAGTTAATCTTCTTACTACCCTATAATTTCTTAATCTCATCTTACATTAATAAATACACAAGACTTTCCACGTCAACGCCGTCCATCCGTCGAATTCCCTGGATCCAGCGGGGCTGGACCCCGGCACACTGAGATATCTGGGGGACTCTTGGAATGATGGCACGACACTGGAGTTTCTCTCGCCTTTCCTGTGGAGAGCGCCTCCTCATGAGATGCGACGGGAACACCGGGAATTCTTTCCGGAACATACAGGGAAAGGATACCTGACCGCGAGGTACGAGGTGGAAACGGGGCTCCTCTGGATGTGGGCGGGACTCTCGTGCTTCCTCTCGAGTGGAGTCAGGTATGTTGGGGACCTTCTTGAGTTGTAGCAAGGGTGTGAAGGACCCTTTGGAAGTTCCAGGGGTTAGATGTGATTAGCCTCGAGACGCCTGAGCGGAAATGGGCCTCATCTCGCCTGGAGGGGAGAACCTCATGGATTTTCTCGAGTTTCGGCAGGTGCTCTTGACTTACGACGGGGACCTCAGGGACCCGCTCTGGTGGCCTCAGGAAAGGCCAGTCCCCATGCGAGTTGCTCGGGGGCCTCTCGGGATTCCTCTTCCTTCGACCCCGGGGCCTAAGACCTTGTGTGGAGTCGGTGCCGGAACCTGAGGATTCCTCTCCAGTGCTGACATGCATCTTGCCGGTACTTCTGGAGTCTCCCCAGGGGAGTCAGTCCTCGTCTCGAGTGGGGCATGCACGTTCGCTTTCCTCCTGAGCTGTAGCAGAACTGTCACGCTTCCCTTCACTTGGATCAAGGGATCTGTGGCTTTCCCTCGAGGCTTTCCCTCGAGTCTTTCCCACGAGGCTTTCCCACGAGGCTTTCCCACAGGGCTGTCCCACCGTGCCACCATCGTGTGAGTCGGTCCTCCGCAGTGAACGTCGAGGCAGTGCAGGGTAAACAAATTCCTCTGGAAAGGACTGAGACATCTGGGGGACTATTGGAATGGTGGAACGACCCTGGAGTTCCTCTCACCTTTCTTGTGGAGCGTGCCTCCTCTTGAGATGCGACAGGTACGACAGGAATTCTTTCCCGGCCAATCAGGGAAAGCATCCCTCACATTGAGCTAGGAGGGGGAATTGGGGCTCCTCTGGATGTGGGTGGTACCCTGGTGATTCCTATGTAGTGGCGACGGGTCTCTCCTGGATCTTCTTGAGTTGCAAACAAGGGTGTGAAGGACCCTTTTGGAAGTTCCAGAGGTTAGGTGTGATTAGCCTCGAGACGTCTCAGTGGAAATGGGCCTCATCTCGCCTGAAGGGGAGAATCTCCTTCATTTTCTCGAGTTGTGGCAGGTGCTCTCGACTTACGACGGGGACCTCAGGGACCCGTTCTGTTGGCCTTAGGAAGACCAGTCCCCATGCGAGTTGCTAGAGGGCCTCTCGGGATTCCTCACCGGTAGATGCCCGGGCCCAAGACCTTCGGTGGAGTGGGGCCAGAACCTGAGTATTCCTCTCCAGTGCTGACATGTTTTTGGGATACTTCTGAAGTCTCCCAAGGGGAATCAGTCCTCGTCTCGAGTGGGGGCATGCGCATGCTCCTTCCTCCCGAGCTGTAGCAGCAGTGTCATGCTTCCCGTCGCGTGGATCAATGAATCTGTGGCTTTTCCTCTAGGCTTTTCCTAGAGGATTCCCACGAGGCTTTCCCACAGGGCTGTCCCCCGTGCCACCGTGGTGTGAGGCGATCCTCGGCATGAAAGTTTAAGCACTCTGTAAAAACAAGATCCTCTGGAATGGACTGAGACATCTGGGGACGCTTGGAATGGTGGCACGACCATGGAGTTCCTCTCTCCCTTCCTGTGGAGAGCGCCTCCACCTGAGATGCGACGGGAATGCCAGAAGTTCTTTCCCGACCAAGCAGGGAAAGGATCCCTCATCTCTAGCTAGGAGGATGAAACGGGGCTACTCTGGATGTGGGCAAGGACCCTCGTGTTTCCTCTTGAGTGGAGATGGGAAGGTCGGGGAACTTCTTGAGTTGCAGCAAGGGTGTGAAGGACCCTTTGGAAGTTCCAGAGATTAGATGTAATTAGCCTCGAGACACCTCATTGGAAATGGGCCTCATCTCGCCTGGAGGGGAGAACCTCCTGGATTTTCTCGAGTTGCGGCAGGTGCTCCCGACTTACGACGGGGACCTCAGGGACCCGCTCTGGTGGCTTCATCAAAGGCCAGTCCCCATGCCAGATGCTGGGGGGCTTCTCTTGATAACTCTCCTGTTGATGCCCGGGCCGAACAACTTGTGTGGATTCGGGGCCGGAACCTGACGTTTCCTCTGCAGTGCTGACATGGATATTGGGGTTCTTCTGGAGTCTCCCCTGGAGAGTCAATCCTCCTCTCAAGTGAGGGCACGCACGTGTGCTTTCCTCCCGAGCTGTAGCAGCAGGGTCACCCTTCCCGTCGTGTGGATCAAGGGATCTGTGGCTTTCCCTGGAGGCTTTCCCACGAGGCTTTCTCACAGGGCTTTCCCTCGTGCCACCGTGGTGTGAGTTGATCCTCAGCGTGAAAGTCGAGGCAGTGCAGGGAAAGCAGGTTCCTCTGAATTGGACTGATGCTGGGAGCCAGTATGAGGACTCCCGCCCGTGATAACGTCATGAGGAAGAAAGCTGACATAGGCATGGTGTGTTCAGACTTCAGGGACCACCTCTGGAAGTTCCTACGCATGTACCCCAACAAAAATCTGCCGGCTTTTTTGCTCTGCTTTTCCACTCTTCTGACATTTTCTGGAAAAAGTCAATTCAGGGACTTTAGTCTTCTGCATTTGAAAGAGTGTTTCAATCCAAAAACCCCTCTGAATGCTTTCTAGCCTGCCTGCAGGACTCGTACAGCTGGGCATGTGATTGATTGAGGCCTCCTTTCCCCAGGAGGCACAGGAAGCTTAAAACATCCTAGGAATGTAGGGGCATCCGAGGAGTCAAAATCTTTATAATAGGACTGATTAAAAGTTTCATTTTTTGGGTCAATGCTTGATGCTAAATTTTCATATCCTTTATTTTTAGATAGAGTTGGTATATTAAAAAAACAAGTAGTAGACCTGGTATTAGCAACATTAGATCTTTGAGTTAAGTACCTTCTTTGTTATAACCCACTGCACCTTTGTTCTATAGAGATGTAACTTTAATGCTTTAAGGAAATGCAGATTAAAGAAAAACACTTCAGAGGAAACAAAATTAACATTCATTAAGGAAGAGAGCCAAAAAGTGTTTAACAAGCCTCTTGGCCAGAAGATAATGTAAATCACCAGAGACCTTTTGTATACAAAATGATGTACAGAAAGAGTCTGGGGTGCGAACGCTACATAATTTTGTGTTACCCACTGAAATCCATGTTTTATCAAAAGTACAAAAGGCTTTATGAACAATAAAGGATGGGGCCAGTTTCTCGGACCAGTTTCTCGAACTAGTCTCTCGGCCTGGTTTCTTGGGACTCAGGCTCCCCCCGTGTCTTTTTCTCTCTTTCTTCTTCTCTCCCTTTCCTTCTCTCTGCTTTTTACTTTAACTTCAGGCTGAATCTCCACCAGGGGCGCGGAGGCTCGCCAGGTCTACTTACTTGCCTGGCTTTTAAGACCTGCACGAAAGGGAGCTTAAGGCGAGGCACCCTTAGATATTCAAGCAGGGGCTGGTGGCCCAACGTAGATGGTGAAAATTCCTTGTCTGGAATTTTATTGGTCTTCCACGTAAACCAAGCTATTCAGCCCTTTTCCTCCAGTTAATCTTCTTACTACACTATAATTTCTTAATCTAATCTTACATTAATAAATAAAAAAGACTTTCCACGACAACGCCGTCCATCCGTCGAATTCCCTGGATCCAGCGGGCTGGACCCCGGCAGACTGAGATATCTGGGGGACTCTTGGAATGGTGGCACGACCCTGGAGTTCCTCCGCCTTTCCTGTGGAGAGCGCCTCCTCATGAGATGCGACGGGAACACCGGGAATTCTTTCCCGAACATGCAGGGAAAGGATACCTGACCTCGAGGTATGAGGCGGAAACGGGGCTCCTCTGGATGTGGGCGGGATTCTCGTGCTTCCTCTCGAGTGGAGTCAGGTATGTCGGAGAAATTCTTGAGTTGCAGCAAGGGTGTGAAGGACCCTTTGGAAGTTCCAGATGTTAGGTATGGTTAGCCTCGAGACACCTCAGAGGAAAAGGGCCTCATCTCGCCTGGAGGGGAGAACCTCCTGGATTTTCTCGAGTTGCGGCAGGTGCTCTTGACTTACTACGGGGACCTCAGGGACCCGCTCTGGTGGCCTCAGGAAAGGCCAGTCCCCATGCAAGTTGCTCGGGGCCTCTCGGGATTCCTCTCCCGTCGATGCCGGGCCTAAGACCCTGTGTGGAGTCGGTGCCGGAACCTGAGGTTTCCTCTCCAGTGCTGACATGGATCTTGAGGTAGCTTCTGGAGACTCGCCAGGGGAGTTAGTCGTCGTATTGTGTGGGGGAATGAACGTGCACTTTCCTCCCGAGCTGTAGCAGCAGTGCAACGCTTCCCTTCGCGTGGATCAAGGGATGCTGTGGCTTTCCTCGAGGCTTTCCCACGAGGCTTTCCCACAGGGCTGTCCCACGTGCCACCGTGGTGTGAGTCGATCCCGGCTAGAAATTCGAGGCAGTGCAGGGAAATCAGGTTTCCCTGAAATGGACCTGAGACATCTGGGGGACTCTGGAATGGTGGCACGACCCTGGAGTTCCTCTCGGCCTTTCCTGTGGAGAGCGCCTCCTCTTGAGATGCGACAGGAACGCCGGGAATTCTTTCCCGACCACGCAGGGAAAGGATCCCTCCTCTCGAGCTAGGAGGCGGAAACGGGCTCCTCTGGATGTGGGCGGGTCTCTGGTGCTTCCTCTCGAGTGGAGACGGTATGTCGGGGAAACTTCTTGAGTTGCAGCAAGGGTGTGAAGGACCTTTGGAAGTTCCAAAGGTTAGGTGTGATTAGATTCGAGACCCTCAGCGGAAATGGGCCTCATCTCGCCTGGAGGGGAGAACCTCCTGGATTTTCTCAAGTTGCGGCAGGTGCTCTCGACTTACGACGGGGACCTCAGGGACCCGCTCTGGTGGCCTCAGGAAAGGCCAGTCCCCATGCGAGTTGCTCGGGGCCTCTCGGGATTCCTCTCCCGTCGATGCCGGGGCCTAAAACCTTGTGTGGAGTGGCGGAACCTGAGGATTCCTCTCCAGTGCTGACATGGATCTTGGGGTACTTCTGGAGTCTCCCAGGGAGTCAGTCCTCTCTCGAGTGGGGGCATGCACGTGCGCTTTCCTCCCGAGCTGTAGCAGCAGTGTCACGCTTCCCTTCGCGTGGATCAAGGGATCTGGGCTTTCCCTCGAGGCTTACGAGGCTTTCCCAGAGGCTTTCCCACAGGGCTGTCCCACGTGCCACCGTGGTGTGAGTCGATCCTCGCTTGAAAGTCGAGGCAGTGCAGGGAAAACAGGTTTCCCTGGAATGGACTGAGACATCTGGGGGAC